>NC_058132.1:549432213-549517413 GCF_016433145.1 Gracilinanus agilis | reverse complement strand
CCGACACCTCAGGCCCCCCCCCCAATCTCATAGGCCAATCTATAAAAAATTAAAAATCAAACACATCAAAGACCTACATTCGGCAGTTAAAAATTATGGTCTCAAAGCCCCTTTTACGCTTTCTATTCTAGAAGGACTTGGAGGAGAAGGACATATGCTCCCCTCCAGGTGGTCCAAAGTTGTACAATCCGTCCTCTCTAGGGGACAACTCCTAATTTGGAAAGCAGAGTTCCTCGAAAGGGCAGAAAACCAGGCCAAACTTAATTCAAAAAATGCCCAGACAGCCGCTTGGACAACTGATAAAATCGTCGGCCGCGACCGCTTTGCATTAGAAAACCAACAGATGAGGCTGCCCCCCGGCTTGCTCATGCAAACGGCGCATGCCGCTATGGCCGCATGGCGGGCGGTTCCCGCCGCTGGAGCTGTCACAGCGCCTCTCTCAAAAATCCTTCAGGGACCCAACGAGCCCTACGCACAGTTTGTTGCAAAACTCCTTGAAACAGCTGAGAGAGTCTTAGGTCAGGATGGGTCAGATAACCCAGTGGTAAGACATTTGGCAATCAAAAATGCTAATTCCGCCTGCAAAGCAGCTTTGAGGGGGAAAGCCAGAGACCTTGATCTAAACGGAATGATCCGCCTATGCAGTGATATCGATGCCTATGACCACAAATTAAACAAATCCATCTCCTTAGCCATCGGGGCAGCCATTCAGGCCTCTCGCCCCAACACCCCCCGAAATTGCTTCAAATGCGGGCAAACCTGGCCATTTCGCCCGCGGATTCCCCTCTAACCGAAACCCTGGGCAAATTCCCGCACTTCCCCCAGCCAATAGGCCACCACCTAGCATCTGTCCTAAGTGTCGGAAGGGTCGGCACTGGGCTCGGGATTGCCGATCCAGAACCGCTTTTGGCGGCCAAGCCCTTCCCCCGATGCAGGGAAACGGGATACGGGGCTCCTACGGGAGCCCCTGCCCAGCCCCCTTACTCGAGCCACAACAGGCAGCGCAGGCCTGGACCTCTGTGCCGCCTCCACCCGGATATTGACTCCTGAAGAAGGCCCGATAGTCCTCCCCACCAGCAAATTCGGACCACTGCCCCCTGGCATGTTTTTCTTGGTCATCAGTAGAGCACTCACCACCCTACAAGGTGTCGTAGTGCATCCCACCCTTGTCGACAACGACTACACAGGGGAGATAAAACTTATTATAGAATCTCCGCATGGTCCCGTTACCATCCCTGCCGATAGACGCTTAGCTCAAGCCCTCCCCCTTCCTATGATCAGCAACTTCCCTGCGGTAGCCCAAACACGAGGCCCTTCTTCACCCGGCTCCTCCAACATCTATTGGGTACAACAACTTACTGAGTCCCGACCCACTCTTCAATTAAAGATTGAAGGAAAAACCTTCATGGGATTGTTAGTCACGGGGCAGACTCCACTGTTATTTCCCAGGCCCATTGGCCCTGTGCCTGGCCCCTTCAACCCTCATCCACTCACCTGTCAGGAATAGGTCAGGTCCAAGACACCCTCCAAAGTACTAAGCTCCTTAATTGGCAAGATACTGAAGGCAATAGTGGCACTACCCGCCCCTATGTAGTCCCGGGACTCCCCGTTAATCTCTGGGGCAGGGATATTCTAGCTCAGATGCGGCTCCTTATGGTTAGCCCTAGTGATGCTGTTACCTCCATGATGCTAAAATCTGGATACCTCCCAGGAAAAGGCCTTGGAAAAAATGAACAAGGCATCTTACACCCAATATCCCTCCCAGCCCAAACCGATAAAGGAGGACTTGGATCAAAAATTTTTCATAAGGGCCACTGATCCCCCTGCAATCCAGGCCGATAAAATTACCTGGAAGTCAGATTCTCCTGTCTGGATCGATCAGTGGCCTCTAACATCTGAGAAGGTTCAAGCTGCCCTAACGCTAGTGCAGGAGCAACTCTCTCTTGGACACCTTGAACCTTCCACCTCCCCCTGGAATACACCTATTTTTGTCATTAAAAAGAAATCAGGGAAATGGAGACTCCTGCAGGACCTACGTGAGGTTAATAAAACCATGCTTCCCATGGGGGCCTTACAGCCAGGCCTCCCGTCCCCGACTGCCATCCCAAAAGGGTTCAGCAAAATTGTCATTGATATTAAGGATTGCTTCTTCTCAATCCCTCTTGATCCCTCCGATAGTCCTCGCTTTGCATTTTCCATTCCCATAGTCAATCACATAGGGCCTAACCCTCGATTCCAGTGGCGAGTACTTCCACAGGGAATGGCCAATTCTCCTACATTATGTCAAAAATTTGTTGCTCAATCTATCGACCCTATCAGGACTCAATATCCCTCAGCCTACCTCATCCACTACATGGATGATCTTCTCATTGCCGCTTCTTCCCCCTCATTGGCACAGACTATAGCCCAGGCTATCATCAGCGCGCTCCAAGCCCGCGGCTTTAGCATTGCTCCAGACAAAATTCAAACCCAATACCCCTTCACCTTCTTAGGATTCTGACTTGAACCCGACCGGCTGTTCTCAAATAAAGTCGAGCTTAAATGCTCTTCCCTCAAGACCCTTAACGATTTCCAGAAGCTCCTAGGGGACATTAATTGGCTACGCCCCTATTTGCAACTTTCCAAGGCAGACCTCCGTCCTCTGGAGGACATCCTGCGAGGGGATGCTGACCCTTCCTCCCCTCGTTCTTTGACCCCAGCAGGCGAAGTTTCCCTCAAAAAAGTAGAACAGGCTATAGCTACACAGAATATTGGATACTTCTCCCCCAAATTGTCTCTATACCTCCTCATCTTCCCCACTGAATTCTCTCCCACCGGACTCCTATGGCAAGACCCCTCCCCCCTCATTTGGATACATTTCCCCATGCACAATTGGAAGATTCTTGCCTCTTACCCCGATTTGATTGCCCGTATAGCTATGATAGGCTTTCGCCTCTCCACACGCCATTTCGGCCGTCCCCCTGACCACGTGGTATCCCCTTACAGCAGGGAGCAGCTCGACTGGCTCAAATCTCAGAATGACAATTGGGCTATACTCATCTCCACGTTTCAGGGCACATTAGATAATCACATGCCCAGTAATAAATTGCTACACACTCTTACCCCCTTCATACTCACACGCCAAACCCGATCATCCCCCATCCCAGGGGCACCCACAATCTTCGTGGACGGTTCCAAAACTGGTCTTGCCGCCATAGTCATGAATAATCGCCCCCGTTCTATCCGAACTCCTTATGAGTCCGAGCAGTTGGTGGAACTTTATGCTGCTCTAACAGTTTTTCATTCCCTGCCTGATACTCCATTTAATCTCTACTCGGATAGCAGATACGTTGTACAATCCCTGCTCCGACTCGAAATCGTTCCCGCGGTTCAGCCAACGACCGCTACCTTTTCTCTTTTTTCCCAACTCCAGCAAGCCATTCGATCACGGTCCTGTCCCTTCTTCGTGGGCCACATACGTGCCCACTCCGGCCTCCCGGGCCCCTTATCCTTTGGGAACGATCTCGTGGACCAACACACTCGCTTAACTGCCTTAGCAACCACGTCCACCCCCTCTACCGCCCTCTCGTCCGACCCTGTTTCCCTCGCTACAGAGGCACATAGACTTCACCACCTCAACTCTCAATCCCTTCGCCTGGCCTACAAAATTTCCAGAGAACAGGCCAGGTCAATTGTGAAAAATTGTAAGAATTGTGTTACTCTCTTGCCTGAACCCCATCTGGGGATCAACCCCCGTGGCCTTCTCCCCGGCCATCTATGGCAAATGGACGTCACCCATGTCCCCTCTTTTGCTAAACTCAAGTATGTCCATGTCTCCATTGATACGTTTAGCGGCTTTCTTTTCGCATCTGCACAATCCGGGGAAGCCACTAAACACGTCATCAAACATATGTTTATTGCTATGTCTATGATGGGGAAGCCTCTCTCCATTAAAACAGACAATGGCCCTGGCTATACTAGTCAAGCCTTTAAACAATTTTGTTCCCAGTTGGGCATAAAACATGTTACAGGCATACCTTACAACCCACAAGGGCAAGGAATTGTCGAACGAGCAAACCAAACTCTTAAGAACACTCTTTTTAAACTCAAATCCCAAGAGACCCTCTATCCGTTCTGTGGCAATCAGACTCTGCTTCTTGCTCATGCCCTCTTTGTTCTTAACTTCCTCACGCTAGATGCTGAAGGGCGTTCTACTGCTGATCGCCACTGGCATCCACACACCTCATCTAATCTGGCCACAGTCCTCTGGCGCGACCCTCTCACTGGCCTCTGGTGTGGCCCTGACCCTGTCCTTACTTGGGGAAAAGGTTCCACTTGCATTTTTGACAAAACAGCAAACAATGCCCGCTGGGTCCCATCTAGACTAATTAAACCCTTTACTCCCGACACTAACCTAGATAAACCAGGGCCTACCCCTGAGAAAAATTCTCCTCTTTCCGCAGGAAGATGACCTCTCCTTGGAAATGCCTCCTCTACATCTTCCAGCTACTCCTTGCCTGCCACGGCCGGAGCCCTCACTTCCCTGCCAGACAGACATGGGAAATCATCAACCCGGTCAACCAAAGAATCCTCTCACAAGTCACCTCACAAAACATGCCTCCCTTCACTTGGTTCCCCAAGCTTTCCATTGACTTTTGTCAACTAGGAAACCCTTCTTCCTCCTCGTTTCACTATTGCTCACCTGCCATTCAGCCTCCGCCTGGGACCCATACAATACTTACATTTCCTATCTATGGCTGTCCAGGATTCTCTCAACCGGACTTTTGTGGTGGCCCCTCTGAGGGATTCTGTGCCAGCTGGGGATGCGAAACCATCGGTACTAGACATTGGATCACCAAAAACCAGGACCTTATCCAGATTACGAGCGGACCTCAACCTTCTTCCTGTATTTTGAACAATCCCCCCAATATCCCTAACTGCAACCCCCTTAACATCTCTTTTACCAACAGCGGGAAAATGGATTCCCGATGGACCGATGGCCTCACTTGGGGACTACGCCTTTATAAGACAGGACCAGATGATGTCGTCCTTATGACTATTCGCCTCTGAATCAAACCCATCACAGTTTCAGTTGGCCCTAATACCGTTCTCACTGGACGACAACCCCCGCCTCCTCCCCTTCCTCCAGTGCGGCCCGCCTCTATTACCCAAACACCCCCTGATAAGTCTAGACCCCACTCGACCCCTGCTGAGTCTAGACCCCACTCAACCCCAGACCCAACCCCTTACCTTTCCCCTACTTCTACCTCTCAGCGCCTCCTCAACCTTATTTTCGGTGCATATACGGCCCTAAACTTCTCTCAGCCCAATAAGACTAGAGACTGTTGGCTATGCCTCCCCGCTACCCCTCCTTACTACGAAGCTTTTGCCTTAACCCTCAACCCTGATAACTACACCCAGCCCCCTGAGCGTTGTTCTCATGGACCCCCCCAAGCTTACTATTTCTGATCTTTCCGGGTCCGGTCTCTGCCTGGGGAAACCACCCCCTCCCTATGCTTCTCTATGCAACTCTACCTTGCAGATGCAACCAGGTGATTTCTACCTGCTCGCACCCAACAACACCTTTTGGGTGTGCAATACCGGCCTCACGAAATGCATCACAGGGGCCCGCTTTAATTCCTCCTCTGAATTCTGTATCCTTATATCTCTTTGGCCCCGCATTACCTACCATCATGGCCCCTACACTTTAACAACGATCGATCCCCCTGCCTTACGGCATAAACGAGAAGCCTTCTCCCTCACTATCATCGCCCTCCTAGACCTCGGAGGAATAGCTGCCGGCATTAGTACCGGGACCACAGCTCTTATGGAAACACGCTATCTCCAATCTTTACATACAGCACTTGTTGCAGATCTTGAGGATATTGAAAAATCAGTTACGGCCCTAGAAAAATCTCTCACCTCCCTCTCGGAGGCTGTCTTACAGAATAGACGAGGGCTTGATCTTTTATTCTTAAAAGAGGGCGGGTTATGCGCTGCGCTTAAAGAAGAGTGCTGTTTTTACGCAGACCATACCGGTATCATCCGAGAATCCATGGCAAAATTACGAGAGGGACTAGCCCAGAGGAAAAGGGAGGCCGAGGCACGAGAGGGATGGTTCAATACACTCCTTAAAAACTCCCCCTGGCTATCTACCCTGATCCCCACTATTATTACACCACTCCTTATTCTCTTGACAGTTCTTACATTTGGCCCTTGGGCCTTCCAACGTCTAACAAAATTTATCAAATCAAACGTTGACTCAGCCCTCGATAAGTTTCCTATGGTTCAATACCATCGTATTGAGATAACGGACGCGAACAACCTCGCGACACTCGTCTACAGTTTTCTAGCAGAGCGGTAACCCAATGACGGGAATAGCACAGGTCCTCGACCCTTGATGGTCGAGTAACTCCCCCTTTGTCGCCTAAGACAGGGGCCGTCACTGCAACCCTCATCTATGGAAAAGCCAGGAAACGAGCCAGGAAACATAAGGTGCTTTGAGAAAAATTGTGTTGATAAGATAGACTTGGATGAAACAACAGCCAAAAAGATAATGAACTTATTCTTCACGCCCTTCATTTAAAAATAAAGAAAGGGGGAATTGTTAGGAACCAAGACTATAAGATAAAAATAGCTACCCTTCTGGGAAAAGATACTGATCATAAGTCCAGCCATACGTGGGCGAAGACAGTTAAATGCCGCCCCAGGGACTTTCCACATAGCATATTTCTCCTTTCCGCGTTCCTTCCTCTTTCGTAACCGCCAAACCACCAGCCCCCTTCCCCCTTCATCCCGACCGCCAGCCCCCTTCCCCCTTCACCCCGAACATATATATTCTTGCCCTGCGCCAGCAATAAAGGAGCCTTGACACCATTAGACTCTTTGTCTTTCTTGCGTGCTTGGTCTCCTCTCTCTCTCCCTATGGTCTTCTAGGTGGCTGTTCCACGAACCCCGCGGTTGTGTCTGGCTGGACCCGGACATAGAATGAGATAAATTATTTCACATAAAAAGAGTGCAAAGAAGTTGTTATACAGGAGGGAATGATGTGGGGAGTGGAGAACATTTGAACCTTACTCATCAGAATTGACTGAAAGAGTAAATAATACACACACTCAGCTGAATATAGACATCTATCTTCCCCTAAAGGAAAGTATAAAGAGAAAGAGAACTGATTGAAGGGCAGGCCAGTTTGGGGATATTGTGGTCAGAAATGAAACACTTGTGAGGAGAGAGAGGATGAAAAGGGAGAAAAGAGAAAGAGAAGGATAAAATAATCACATTTTAAAGACATTGAACAAGTCATCGATTAACTCCCTAAGATAAATTCCCAGGGCCAGATGCATTCACAAGTGAATTCTACCAAACCATTAAGGAATAATTAATTCTAATACTATATAAACAATTTGGAAAAAATAGCTAAGGAAGGAACTCTACCAAATTCCTTTTATGACATGAATATTGCACTGCTACCTAAACCAGTAAGAGCCAAAACTGAAAGAAAACTATATATTCCCTAAAGAATTTTGATGCAAAAATCTTAAATAAAATACTGGCAAGGAGATTTTAGGAATATATCACAAGAATATTATATGAAAACCAGATGGAATTTATATCAGGAATGGAGGGCAGGTTCAATATTAGGGAAATTATAACGTAACAAAACCAACAGAAATCATATGATTATCTGATAACTATGGAAAAAGCCTCTTGTCAAAATACACCAACTATTTCTATTTAAAACACTAGAGCTTTTCTAAAAATGATAAATAGTAGTTATAGAAAACCTTTTGCAATCTTTATCTGTAATGAGGGGTAAACTAGAAGCTTTTCCAAAAGATCAGGAGTGAAGCAAGGATGTCAAAGAAACTAAACTGTCACTCTTTGTAGATGATATAATGGTATACTGTGAAAAATGTTAGAGATCAACTAAAATGATACTTTAAATAATGAACAACTTTGGCTAATATGCAGATATAAAGTAAATACATATAATTTACCAAAATTTTTACATACTACAAAGTCAAACTGCAAGAGATAGGAAGATTAAGTCCACTTAAAATAACTGTTGAAAATAAATTATACTTGGGACCAAAAAAACCCAGGAATTATACAAACATAGCTACACAACACTTTTCACACAAATGAAGTCATCCAAACAACTGGAAAAATATCAATTATCCATGAGTAGGCTGAACCAATATAATAAAAATAATAATTTTATCTATATTCATCTACTTTTTCTGGGTCATACCAAACTACCAAAATTATTTTATATAGAAATAGAAAAAATAATACACTGTAACAGCAATATCATACCATGGTCAAATGTGGATGACTTGGATATTCTGATCCATACAATGTTCAAAGATAATTCTAAAAGACTTCTGATAAAAAATGTTGTCTACCCTCAGAGAATGAAGTAATTGCGTCTGAATGATGATGGAAGCAAACTTTTTTTTTAATTTTATTTTTTTCTGGTTTGGGTCTATGTTGTCTTTTTCAACATGACTAATATGGAAATGTCTTCCATGACTTCACATGTGTAATCTATGTCAAACTGCTTGCCTTCTGAACATAGGATTGGTAGAGAGGGATAGAATTTAAAACTCAATTTTTAAAAATGTTAAAAAATTATATGTAATTGAGCAATATTTAATGAAACCAAAATACATTTTGAGAAAAAAATATAGTTATATTTCCTTAAAATAAAATTTTCTAGCACTAAAGCAATTATAATTCAAACTTAAAGCTCTTCTAGGCATTCTTTTCCCTTTTTTTTTTTAATCTTCTTAACCACTGTTGTTCATAAATTGGGGCAGATTGGTAATAAGAAGGCTGCTAAGCCTCACTTGGGCCTGACAGGCTCTGTTGACTGAGTCTGCCAAGTAGGCACTGGAATCACAGGTACTGGATGAATCTGGGCTAGTGAGTGAAGTGTTTGCCAGGTGGTTACCCCATGTGGCAGTAACCCAGGGCTTATGAAGATCAGCTTAGCTAAGCCTCTGCCTCTACAACAGCACCCAAATCAGGAACCTAATGGGGTTGTATAATTGCTTAACAACTCCTCTAGCCCTGGCTTGGGGTTGGATTTGATGGTAAAATGTTGGTTTGGGCTGGTATAGAGGTGCTCCCTGGATAAATGCTATTCTGACTGAGGTTGATAAATCCCTTCCCTAATCAGCTATAGATGATTCACCAATTAGGGAAGGAACACCAGTCTTCTTTGGTTGAAGTTCAACAGGGTTTATTTACTATCTATAAAGGTTAGGAACAAGGAAATAGGATAAATTGGGAATTCTAAGCTAAAGCTAATGAATAAAGGTGATCTAAATCAAATGGATGATAGGTTTGAGAAGAGCCTGGAACTTTCTTCTCCCTCTCTCAATCCCTGGCTTAGCCCCGCCGCCGTGGCACAAGCCAAAGGATAAGGAAGGTCAGTGATGTTGTTCTTGTTGGCTGTGGTGATGTCTCTCTCAGCTCTATTGATAGCAGGTAATTGATTTCCTATCAGGTATGGATGCTAGATTGCAGGTCTGGGGTCTACCCTCCCTCCTCCCAGGAATTCTCAAAAATGAGACCCAGTGTTCTGTTGTCCAACTGTCTTCTGGCCCTGGCTCACGCCACCCTGGGCACATTCCAAGGTCTTCAACCAATGTTCCTGTCATTCAAGATGTCCTCCATCTTGTCCCAGAAGTTCCTTATTACACCACATACATTCTATCACATTAAAGACATTACAGAAGGTACCAGAATAAAACTGGTGCCATTTATGTACATTTTGTACACAAGTCACAGGACTCACGAAGGGCTGCTCAGATACCTACTGTGTAATCTACCTAAGTAGAATCTTTTATGTTAAAATAGGGATATATTATCTAGCCTCAAAGCATTGCTCCTTATCTATAGTAGACCAAATATATAGAGCACAAAAAGTGACCTATGAAAGGCAGATACAAACACACACACACACACACACACACACACACACACACACACAGAATGGATAGTGAAAGAGCACTCCAGTTTAGATTTGTTCATTGTGGCAACCAATGGCCAGAGTACCATCATTCCCTCTCCTAACCTCTACCATATACTCTTCCTCTGAAATCCCTGCAAAGACTTAAAAGAATATTATCTTCATTTGTGTTTTCGCTGGCAAGGGGGAAAAGGGAGATGGAAAATCTAATGCACGTTACCTGCTCTTAAGAGATCAACCTTGGGCTGTAGCTGACATTGATATAGTATGTTAGAGCACTCAATAAATATAATCTCATATGGTTCTTAAAACCACCTTGCATAATAGGTATTTGAGATGAAAAGTGAGCTAAGTAGTAAAGGTGAGATTCCTACCCAAGGAAGACCATAAGAGTTGGTGGTATTCTACCATAAATATCTGGATAAGGCAATACTTTTAAAAATGGAGTGAATTTCAGAGAACAAAGAGATATAAGAAAATGGATTAAAGTTCAAAGGAGGAGATTTTGTCATATGATGATAGCCGAGAAGGGTCCTCAGTGGCAATGGGGAGAAAAGAAGACACTGACTCTTCCTCCTTGCCCAGGGTAAGTTAGAGGTAGAAAAGTAAGGAGCAATAAAATGGGTATAAGTGGAAAAAAAAAAGCCAACAGTTCTAGAGAAAGCTGCCACAGGATGGGAAAAGAAACACTAGGCATTTTTTCCAATTTGTTCTCATACCACTCACAGATCAAAATCCAGAATTTCAGAGCCTATGCCTAACCTAAGCCAATTAGCTTGGCATACCAAAGCCTATACAACCTCCTCCTCACCTTGCCACTGTACTGCATTGTCAAAGTAGAGCTCCAAAAGCAGTACTTGGGAGGAACTAAGTTGATCATGTAAGTACTCACTGTGACCATGTAGGCCTTTTCCTAACACTGGCTATATTCTGGGCTGCTGACCATGTTTAGTCTCCTCAAATGATATAGCACCACCAACCTTCACTGATATTTACTGTCACTGATATTTACCTAGAATTCTTAGCATCATGTAGCATTCCAGTTAGTCATCTCTGTTTAGGTCCTTATTAATACTAATTTATTATACCTATTATTACTTATTGTCATTTAGCCCAGAATTTGTAGCACCATCAGCCCTCTTAGTCATTAGCCTAATTTATCTCAGAACTCTTAATACTACTGCTTTTTAGACAAGAAGTAAGGATCATGCAACTTTCAGTTTAAGATATCACCATTTACTTCAGAACTTTTAAGACTAATGGTATTTGGATTAGAACTCTCAGGACCATGCTGAATCCTGGTTAATCACTGATATTTAACTCTGACTTGGACACCACTATTGATCTCAGAATTCTTAGAAATATTGGCATAGGGCTTAAAATTCTAAAGATCATGCATTCTCATAGGTGGCCACCGTCTAATTCAAAACTTTTAGCGCTATTTGCATTTTGCTCAGAAGTCAGGACTATAATGGGAAAAGGATAGAGATAAGGTGTAATAAGGGGGTAATGGCTGATAAAAGGGGAGCTGGTGGTAGTCACCTGGGCCAGGGAAACTGTAACTTCTGTAGCTGGTGATTTGAGACTGTCAGGGATGTGTAGCCTGAGCTGTGATGCCCAGTCAGTCTCCCTGCTACCTATAGGCTCCTTTAAGGTAGAGAGTGAGGATCCCCTCCCTGCTGGAGTGAAAGCAGAACTCAACAGGAAGTGAAGCTCACACACTTCCTGAATAAAATGGATGCTTGCCCAGTACTTCCTTTGGAGTCACGTGGTTGCTATTCTTCCCTCTCCTCAGCTCCTTAGCCCAGGATGATGTTATAAATAACTACAGAAGCTCACAGTTTCAGGCTAAGGGTTTATTTAAACTCAGAAAGGAAACTGAAGAAAGAGGGTTTAGGGTCTGGAGAAGCTGTTGCTAAGGGTGACTGGCCAGTGTTGCCAATGGACCTAGAAGGTAAGGTCAGATTGAGGGAACCAGCCCTCAGCCAGAGATAATTCACAATGCCCTGATGTTATGTGATCCACCAGCTAGACAGATGTACTTGTTAAGTAGGTTTAGGGGTGTCCCTATTCCTAGGTTGGCCTAACCTAATTTCCTGCCCACGTTCCACCTCCCTCAATCCCTCCCGGGTCCCCAAGGGAAGTCAAGGGGTAGCTGAGTGTCTGGGTGAGGTCAAGGAAATCAGAACCCCCAGGTTGGTTCTGCAGGGGTATTTATAGTCCCAGCCCAAACTGTCAGGTCTTGGGACTGGCACCTGCTGGGCCAAAGTTCCATTCTCCTAACTGACAGGATTGCCTAGGGTAATTTTGCAAATGCAAGAGATCTTGCATAAATCCTGCATTACAAAGGATAAGATTTAAGAAAAGTGGAAGGTTCTCTTTAAGGTACATACTAGGAACTCTAGAGTAAGGATTTTAGCAGGCAGAAGGCAGAAGAGGAATAGTTTGTAAGGAACAACTACTAAGAGTGAGTGACTTCTTGTGGAAGCGAGATTCTCTTCCTGTCCGGAAGGGTGGAGGAAAGGTGGCTTGTTAGAGCTTAGCTACATCAACCTGACTGTGGAGAAGGAGAAAACCCTAAATCCACTTTGGGGGTACTCTGTTTGACTGGGAATATATAGAAAAGGATCTGACCATACCAGCCAGGCTTTCCTGAAGGGTTTTATCTAAGAAATCCTGTCAGATTGGCTTTCAGGTTTTACCTCAGGGGTCAGACCCTCTGGGATGGACTTAGCTGTTTGAGAGCAATCATAATGGGTTTTGGAGACAGCTTCTGAATTAAATCTAACTACTGAGGGTCATAAGTAGCTTAGTCAGCTTTTAGGGAATACCTAGATAGAAATAGGGAGCTATGTGAGTTAGCCAGAAGATCTGAAGGCTCCCTCTTGTGAAGGACATAGAGGATTGTTGGGTGAATAGCTAGATCCCTTAGAGAGAGGGATCCCTTGTTCTGATCCTCAGTTTGTATCCCCTTTTATAATAAAAGAGATACTGATCTTATATATCAATTGTCTCCAAAGCCTTTGCGCAACTGGCCCAGTGAGAGTAAGTGATTCTGCTTCGCTCTCACTAACTGGAGGTTAGGATCCCTGGAGATCACAGCTGGGTATTCCGGGGGATCCCTAAGAGGAAAATAAAACCATCCACTCTGGGTTTCACTCTGGGACTCTGGGTATCCACTCTGGGTCTCTTGTCCTTTAAATCTTTTTTTTTTAGGACCAAGTAAACTTTAAGTTAGTCACTACTATTTAGCTCAAAATGCTTAGAAAAGTTGCAATTTAACTTAGAATTCTTGAGAACATATAACCTCTTTGTCACTATTATTCATCTGAACTCTTAGAATTACTTCCATTTGGCTGAGGACATGCAACCCTCTGGTCAATTACCTTAGAATTTGTAGGATTGTTAAAATTTATCTTAAAACTCTCAGGACCATGCACCTTCTAGTTGGTCAACAATATCTAGCTCAGAACTGAAAAAGGAAATACTGAGAGAATAGGGAAATAACTAGATGCCAGACAAACTGGGGACACTCTCACACCTCACAAGGGAAGGACTGACAGGTAAACACAGGGAAATCAAATGGGGATGTGAGGTTTGGGAATGACAGTTGGTCACGTAACTGATAATCTATCAACCAGGGAAAGCCAGTGAAGTGGGTAACTTCAAGGTATGGGTTCTTTATGGCTTAGAGGAGACAGGAAGTACAAATAAACTGGGTTTATTGGTATTATATGAGGGAAGTGGAAGAGAGGGGTTTTCTATACTCTGGAATAGCCCTAATGATTTAACTAAACTAAGTTCTAAACTAACCTAAACCTCTAACTAGAATAAGAGGGGCTAGAGAGGTGGGCTTATCACTGCACTGGTTCATGGTGCTCCAAGATGATCACAGATGTCACAGGAGCCAGGAACAAGTCCAATATACACAGCCAGTCAATCCAAAACCACTCTAGGGAGTAAGGAAGATAAATATGCTGTCCACCAACAGATAATCCAAACATGTCCTCAACCTAGTCCACAATAGTTGCTTGAAATATCTCCTTCTCAGTGAAATCCAAATCCCATTTTATCAGCTCCTGGGATACGTGGCAAAGCTGGGCCATACAGCCAATACCTCCTCTTTTCAGCTTGGCCAAACCACCCCCTCTCTTTCAAAACCCAGATCCATTCCATTATGGAACTCTCAGGTCTTTAGAGACAGCCTGACAGCCTGGATGCTAATTTCCTACTTTCCTCATTACAGAACTCTTAAGGCTAGAACTTCTATGGCTAGAAATCCCATGAACATGCAACTCCTCTCTTTAGAATTCTTGGGCTTGTTACTGTTTAGCTCAGAACTCCCAGAATTATGGAGCAACCTTGTCAATCATTGCCATTTATCTCAGAATTCTCAGCTCAGGCCAAAGGAACAAAAGTTGAGCCCAGAATTAAACAAGAGGAGTAGATTTTCCAACACCCAATTTGGTCTCTCCTTAGTAAATATTCCAGGCCACTGAATGTAATAATCAGACTCTACCATAAGAGTAAGATTATTCTTTATCATCCCCCAGCCTTTACTATTGAGCAAATCTAACAACTTACACATAATTCCTATTCTCAGGCTCGGTTGTCCACCACTTGAGAAAGAGTGAAAAATATTATTTGGCAGATTTCTGTGCCTGGATCTTTCCTGGGAATATTCCTGTGAGTGGATACTGAGGTGGTTGAGATTGTTCTACAAGCCTTAAGAAAGAAGGACATACAGATGCCACTGAAGAATACCCTCACTGTCATACAAAAATTTTGAAAGCTCGACCCCAGAGAGAATGTCAGTATGTACCTTCAGTAAGAAGCCAATATATATGGTATAGCCAGTATGGAAAGCAGATAAGATTGTTTCTACCACTCCTAATCCATCAGTTCCCTGAGAAAATTATAATATCCTTTCTTATTAGGTTTCTACACTCCCAAATAGTGAAGCTAATTAAGGAATTTAGATAAATGTGGTTTTCTCTGTCCCTTGCATCTTATCCCTGGGTGAGGCTTGACCCTGTATCTTGCAGGAATTCCACCCTGCCATTTCCATGTTATACCACCACACTTACTTCAACTCAAGAAAATGTTCTACATGAATGGTTTTCCATCTTACCTCAAACTAGATTAAGATAACCAATTTAGGTAATTAAGTCTGTCTTGGTCACTGCCCTCCAAATAAAGGTTTCTTTCTTCATTGCCATTATTATCTCTAGTCAGAGTAAAGATATCTTTAATTGTTATACTTTCTCCCATTAGGAAGATCAAGCCCTGCTCATTTTCAGTTTTGCTATAACATTTTACGTACTTCTGCTATAACAACTTGGTTCATTCCTCTCTTATCACACATCTCTTTCTGGTCAGAATTTAGTTTTCACTCCCAATTCTTTTCTCCCCACTATGACAAAGAGATAGGTGAATATTTGGAAGAGATGAAGGCAGCACAATCCAACTTACAAGATGCATTACATGGTGCCAAAGAGGTCACTCAAGCATAATGATAGTCCTAGAATTTCAGGGGAATCCTTGCAAAGAGGACATGAAATTCTCTGAGCTTAACAGACCTTCAAAGACACCGACAGCATGAGCAATAGGACCCTTTCCTTTTGTTCAAATTCGTGTTGTATTGACTATGGCTCTCTTCTGAACAGAACATCTGATGCTCTGCTACTCCCTACAACAGCTACATAATTCAAACGTGTCTGCTGGTAAATTAAAAGGAATTCTTATTAAAGGAAATCTGTGAATCCTATAGGTTAGATTACTACATAGTGAGTGGGAAAGTTATGGACTAGAAAGAGGACCACAGTTTAGATGACCCAGAACTGTTGAAATTCTCTCACCACAGGTGCTCCAACAAAACCAAGCCTTTTGGATCAGGATGGCATTTTAGAAGCAAATATGGGTGTCCGACCTCACAGAAATTTGATGAAAGTTACTGAAGACAGGAATGGTAGACAAGTAACTACAGCAACTGCCAGATAATACCATAGAAGCAAATGTCTTTAGTTTATTTGGAAATCAGGGCCAGATGGTACATGTCTAGGTTTAAAATTCCTAGGCACTGGTATAGCCTTTGAGAGCAGCAAATTACATTTATATTCCAGATTTAGCTCAACCTGTCAAAAGTCTCCTAGCATTAAACTCTGAAAACCTGAGAGCTGGTCAACACCTGATAGTAAATTTTCCTCTTAAAAATTTTTGTCAATCCCTGCTTTCAATTCCAATTCCATATCTTCTATCACATCACCACTCATTTGCTCTATTTGTAATATAATCTCATTACTTTTTCCCTCCTTTTAGAACCAAGGGAGGGTTTAGAACTTATTTTCACAATAGTACATAGGTACATTTATGTCTATGAAAAGGATAAAAAGAGGTGCTGGGTGGAAACACTGAAACATTTCTAGAGAGACCAGTGTGGGCAAGAAGGGATGCAAGTGAGCAAGGAGCAAGTCTTAAAAGGACTGCTGTTGAGAATCTAAGCATCATTTGAAAAGCCCCACTTGCCTGATAAATCCTGCAAGAGAATAAAAAGCCCATTTACTGACAGTACCTTGCCCTTCTTTGCCCAAAGATAACACTGATGGTGCATGGGGAAAAGGCTCCTTGAATCACTTGGTGGGTGAGAAGAGCAGAGGTCTCCTCTCTGGGTGGTGGTGGTAGATGTTGGTCTACCAGGGTGGTCGTCAATTCTTCTGCTTTCACTTTTTTTTTGGGGGGGTGTGGAGGTGGGCAAGAGAGAAGCCCAGGAGCCCTAAGTTAAAGGGCAGGAGTAGTGA
Source organism: Gracilinanus agilis (assembly GCF_016433145.1). NCBI lineage: Eukaryota > Metazoa > Chordata > Mammalia > Didelphimorphia > Didelphidae > Gracilinanus > Gracilinanus agilis. Next base: position 549,500,658 of record NC_058132.1, on the reverse strand, counting down.
GAAAGAGACACCACTCCACAGTAAAGTAAGCTTAGGTATTAGAAGTGTCTGGGTAGGCTTTGATACTACCCGTGGTTTCAGGAAGGTGTATTGGGGGATTTGGAACTGGTCCCCTATGGATAAGGAGGGACTACTGCATATGTATTAGGGCACTAAGTTGTTCTTATGTGGCTAAAAAAACCTGAACTACCCCTCTCGAGATAAAGTTCTTTCTGCCAAAAACCCTACACAATCATGCTCCAAACGCTGAGCCGCTACCATGCTAAGGAATCAGATTTCCAAAGCTCATTTCAAATTTGAATCTCTCTAATTGTAAGGCTGCTTTTACACATCAAGCCTAAATTGGCCTTTCTTCAATTTTCACCCATTGCCCTTCATTCTATCTTTTTAGGCAGGATGAGACAAGCCTATTTAATTCCTCTTCAGGGGATAGTCCTTCAAATACAGCAGAAAATAAGCATTTCCACCCCCATTTTCTTCTCTGTGCCAAACACCTAATTCCTGAAACCAATTCTCACAAGATAACAATTTCAAGATTCTTCTCTTCACCACCCTGATTAGTTTCCTCAGTTTATAAAGCTCCCTAAAATGTAGTGTCCAGAACTAATAAAATACCACAGGTATAATCTGATCTATGACATTATACTATCTTTTTTGGCTCAAGATCTTTTTTCAGATAATGTCCTGTCTAGTTGTAATTCTTCCAACAAGGATTTATCAATCTCATTTTAAAAATCCAAGTACAAGATTTTACTCATCCCTATAAAATGTCACCTTTTGATACAGCCAAATATTCTACATTTATTATCATTTAAGATTCTTTCAAAGAAGTGCTATTCCTTCTACCTTTATGTCACCCAGAAATTCAATCAGTATGATTGAATACTGAATTGAGTATTGAATGTTCATAACATTTCTGAAAATGCTAAAAACATAAGGATAAGCATAGATCTTTAAGGAATTCCAATAGAGATATCCTCAAAAGCTGACCTGAAAACTTTAAGGACTACTCTTTGTGTCTAGGCCTTAAATATTTTTCTCCATATAATTATATATTTTTTTCTATAGCTCTCTACCTTTTCCAACACAATAGCAAGAAACTATAAAATACTTTGGTAATCCCAGGTAAATAATATCTGGCCTATTCTTTTAATCCAGCTTATTAACAAAAAAAAAAAAAGCAAAAATTGAAAATGAAATTAGTTTGATAGGGGTTGTTCTTTGTAAAGCCATGCAGACCCTCTATCATCTCAAATTACTTTACTAAATTTTCACTAGCAATGCATTTTAATAAAAAGTTTTAGCATTTTACCAGGAAAAAAACCAAACATTAGTCCAAAGCATACAGATACCACTGTTTTTTTCTTATTGGGACAGTTGCCTCATTCCAGTTTTTAGAGGTCTTTCATGTTCTCTAATATTTTTTAAAGATCAAAACTTTTCTCAGCAAGCACATCTTCATTCTTTCAGTACTTGTAGATGTAGTTCTTCTGGACCAGGTAAATTTGGATTCATCTACGGCAACTAGGAATATTTTTCCAGATAACATGTGAATTCAATTTCTTAAAATTTGTTTTCTGATATTTCGCAGTCCGTTGTTTTCTTCTCCCTCCCATTTCTCTCTCCTCCCTAAATAGGCAAGTAATATGGATCATATAATATATATTTTCATGCTCATCATGATGCAAAAGAAGACTCATATTGCTTATACTAGAGAAAAATTCATGGAGGAAATAGCATCTAGGAACTCCTTCATTACCCCCTTGCTTGTTATAACAACTTTGATGATCATATTTGCTGCCTTTGACAGAGAAAAAAAGAAATAAACAAAGAAGAAAAAAACAATTCCTTCTATTTGTCATCAGCTATGATCCCCTTTCTCTAAAGCATAAGTGCTATACTTTAAAAAAAATCTTCTTTTACTACTTGCAGTTAATTATTTTTAATGTCTTTTTTTTTTTTACCATCCAAACACTATACTATTTTGGTGAATTATTTTATTTCATCAACTAACCTAAGTTAATAAAAATAGAACACATCAGTTTTATGTAAATTTTCTCAGAACTCAATTAGATATTTCTATATCTCTAACTATATTTTGCCTATGTATTATAATGAAAGTCTATAGAAAGTTATAGTTAAAGAACATCACAAAAATATTTCTATTCCTTTAATTGCTAAGACTAGCTTTAGGCCATGGGTTCATTTCCCTGTATCACAATAGCCATAGTTGCACACCTGGTCATTCTCTCCTAAGAGTGTATTCAGATGGACAAATTAATAATAATTAATGATATTAATTTTTAAAAACATCATTGTATTATACATATTCAATAACATCATTTTGGTCTGCACATTAAGGACATAAAAGGACAACATGTACTGGATCAAGAGAAGTGTTTCTTATTTACCCTTTTTAATTCTCCCATATTGATCTTCTGCATTTTCACAAAATGCACCACCAATACTTTTGGGCCTCTTCTCACTACTGATTTTTTTCATTCAAAAAATACCTTACAATTTAATGACATTATGAATCAGATTGACCCTTTGGAAAAGTGTTTTTTTTTTTAAATTATCCCCATAATGCTTGTGTGTATGTCTTTGAATTGAGTGCAGTAAGAGGCTTGCAAATTACTTGTATTTGCATTTGAGTGCAAATATTCTCTTCTCTTTTGAATTCTTCCCACTTAAAGGGGAAAAATTATGTTTCATCATTTTCATAATTCATTGTGGGTAACTATTACAGTAATGATTTATCAGTTACTGTTTACTTGATTATAATTAACATGCAAGGTCACAAAGATAATTAAAAAATTTATTTTTTTTAAAATGCACATCATAAGAAACAATGGGATAAAATTTTATGTCCTTTATGATGTCAAATGGAATTGAAATGAAAATATACTTAGAGGTTTAGTTTTCAACCCAGGGATGACACACTTCTGCCCAACCAGTAAAATCACTGGGAGAGGTACATGTGTAATTGAAAGCAGGATTTGGCCTGAAGGTTTTTTATGAGATGATTTTTTTTGAAAGTTGAATCTCTTGCCTAAAATTACCATTTCAAGGATTAATGAAAACTGTGTCCAGGAACAGGTTTTTAGAACTTGCTCTCTGAAGTAGAATAAAGCATTGAAGGGAAAAAGAGGAAAGTCATGTCAAGGTAGTATGAGAGAAATGCTGATGCCCTATAATTTATATGGTGCAGTAAGACTGAAATTATAATTCTGTTTTAGGCTTCTGTGATTTCTCTGCTTTCAGCTTCCTTTGTTTTAAAATAAATGTTTTGATGAAAATACAAAGTATTTTACTTTTGATGAAAAGATAGCTTTTCTTGAAATCATCAAAATGATATTCAGTTATCCTTTTATGATTTCCTTTTATCTAGAGAATTTAAAAACAGATTCATATAGAAATATAAATAGAGTTAACAGCTATAAACCATAATTAAAGCCACAAGATGAAAACAGGCAAAATTGTCAGCATAGAGAGGGGCATTTATTTAGTGTTGAGTGTATTTATAATTTTTCCAAGATAAATTAGGTCTTTAAGCTTAAAACAATATTCAACCTTGAGAGGATAAGATTTGTTCTCACTCTGCCACTCCTTTTAAAAAAACAAAACAAAACTCAGGTACATTTTTTCTTGACCAAAGCACAAATAGTTCTACTTATGGGTAGACTCAGAACATTTATTCTACATATTTTTAGTGTACATTGAATGTAGATTTTCTCAATTCTGAATTCACACATTAACATATTTTATAAATACACACATGCATATGCATGTCTATGTATACATACATATATATTTTTTCATCTTGAAAGGAAAAAGGGGAACTGGGGAGGAGTTAAACTAGACGGCATTTGGTAACCTCTTAGGATGGTCTATTCTGGAAAAATTTGCCTTCATGAAGTGTATAGAGTACGATTTAATGATTTTTTAAACTATCTGTTAAGTTCAATTGGATTCTGAATAACATTAAAAGCACTACTTTTACATTAGCATTTATTTGAGAAGCAATATGGCATGATAGCAAGGAGTCTTGAATTAGAGTCAGAGACACCTGTGTTCGAATCTTGCCTGTGACCTATATTGGCTCCAAGACCAGAGCACTGAGAAATCTTTTTGCTTCTCTTTGTCCTGAGGCAATCTAACATCAGTAGAGGATATTTTACAGGACAGAATTTCTTACAGAGATGAAAGCTGTAGTCTGGACCACCAAAATTGGATAATTCAAGGAAGTATTCTGGTAGTAGTTGTTTTAGAAGTGGGAGTAACATGAGAGTTGAGTCAAAGCTGTGAAGGACTGAAAATCCAGTTACAAAGTTTAGTAAAATATAATTTTATACAAATAAGACATTGGGAGTATACCTTAATCATTGCTTTGTACAATAACACTGCAGAAAGCAACCCATTAAAATTTGATTTATGAAAGACTAGGTCAATCTAATTTTTAATGATTGTGAAGCCTTAAAATTCATCTGGCATAGGTAACATTTCAACTTTCAAGCATTTAATACTAATTTAGAGTACTATATTTTTCTCTATGAAAACAAACTTGACTCATGTGTCATAAATTTTATTTTCCATAATATTATCATCTGTTTAACAATAACCATCAATGTGAATATGTTTTAAGCTTCAAAACACTGACACAATCTGCTCACCAGGACAAAATTAAAATTGATTTTGCAGAAAAGGCAAAAAAGAATATAAATTAGATTGTAACTATTCAACTTCAGTTGAATTCCTTCTAGATAATTAGAACATAGTTCATAATTTTTTTACACAAATATTCATTGTCCAGCATGTCTTTAAATATAACAAGTCAGCTAACCTGGCTGACATTTCATTCCTATAAAGGACTGACTGAGCAGGCTCACATTTTTAGTTATCACTCACATTTAGTTCCTGTTCCATCTTCAGTCTGGCAGTTTTTCTGTTCTCCTTGCCTTCCTTCTCTCCCCTGCTCCTCTCAACCTATCTCTGTTAATATATTTCTGCTGATACTATATTTAATCACTTATCATGAGCAGGCTATTTTAAATAATTTTTTAACTTATAGCCTTTGTTTCTTAGACCATTTTAGTTATGCTAAGTATTTCTTCCCTTACTCAAAGGCCAACTCAAATAACAAGTGGTATTTCTTAGGGAAAAAAAAACAAAACAAAACAAAAAAACCCAGCCCAAATGATTGTGTGTTTGTTTTTTAATTCAACTTAGTAAATATTTATTATAAGTTTTGCAAATTCTCAGAGGGTCCGACTTAGCCAAATATATATAAAATGCATTTCAGAAACAAATGTAAATTACTTTAGAGATCATTTATTTAGCTTCTCACTAACACTTATTCAGATAACTAAAAAAAAATCAATATTTTGGTCAAGTCATATAAATTATTTTTTAAAAAATAAGCTGCTTTAAAGGCTCAGTTCAAAATAGGGCTCCAAATGCAGTCTCATATGTACTTTGAGGATACAATTTTTCATTTTTCAAAGTTCATTATTAATAAAAGCAGCCTGTTCTTATATCCTAAGAAAGAAATAGAAGCTTACTGAAAAATACGTCAAAAGTTTAAATACCTAGAGAATTATTTTGATATTGGCCAATAAATAACCTCCCATTTTCACGCCCAAACTTAATTTTTCACCTTTATTATACCAAGCCTCCTCTGATGTTAGAGAAAGCAAAAAGTTTAAAAACATTTACAATGTGTAACACATGTGGGCCTGCCACCTCCACAAATGGGAGGACGGGGGAGATTTTCTCTTATCTCTTCATTCAAGCACTGTTTGATCTTAATGATTTGGTTAAATTCACTTTTGAATTTTTGTTCTACAGTTATTCTTTTCATTTACACTGTTGAAATTATTGAGTATTTTTTTGATTCTTACTTTATTTTCTATCAGTTCATATAAATCTTGAAGTATTTCTCTATATTTGTCACATATCACTTCTTACAAGATAGTAATTTTCTAATATATTTACCACAATATGTTTAGTCATTCCTTAATACATTAGCATCTATTTTGTTTCCAGTTCTCAAGCTATCACAAAAATGTATTATTATAAATATTTTGGAGCATATGGAGACATTTCTTATTGATTGCTTCCTAAGGGCATTAAATTCAGTAATGTAATGTTTGGTTCAAAGGGCAAGGCCCTTAAAATAACTTTATTTAAATATTTCCTAATTGTTTTCCACAACCCTTCCAACACTGACTACTGCCATTTTTTGTCATTTTTGCAAGTTTTGCAAGTGTGTAGTAAAACTTCCTAATTGTTTTGATTTTTGTTTCTCTTCTTATTAGTGATTTTGAGCATTCTTTTATATGGTTGCGAATACTCTTCAATCATTCTTTTAAGAACTGTTTTTTAAATCCTTTTACCATTTATCTATTGGGGAATGACTAGTGCATTAACTTTTCAATTAATTATCTTTTGCAATTGCTTCTGTTTTTGTTTGGACAAGAATATATCTCATGCCCCGAGCTACGAGAGAGATTTGTCCTGCTTCTTTTCTAATATTTCTTTAATATAATTTTTAATATTAAGGTTGTATATCTAATTAAAATGGATTGTGGAATATTCTCTAAATATGTTGGTCTAAGTCAACCAAAACAGGGCTTTTGATTTTCTTTTCCTTTCTTTATTTGCATCCTGCTACTACTGTTTTGCCCTTATAGAAAACAACTCCTTTTTTATAGATTTTAAACTATTCTCAGGTCTCAGCCATGTAAAATTTTCACTTTCATTCCAAAATGAGTCTTTCTATTTTGGCTGCTTAAGAGGCATCTGGAAGGAACATGTTTTACTAGTAGACCAAGTTGGAACTCTGAAAATATTTTTCCTATAAACACATGAACTGATGTATTCTACAGCAAGATTAATACTAAATTTCAGGTATACTATGGATATAGTAAATTTTTATGAGCAAAACTGGGACACTAACTGATTGGAACATTGCTTCTTTGATAAAATATCATTACAAGTTTGTCCCAAGAACAAAATCCACTTCATATCTCTGCTAGAAGTATGGAAATCAATAGATAAACTATTTAAAAGTGACCATTATGTTATGGAAATAATACTTTGATATGAGATAAAACTAATGTTATGCTAAATTTATAAGCCCTAGAAATTAATAGTCTCTTAAAAACTTTCTTCAAGCATATTATTTTGGAACTAATAAAATACTTTCTGATATATCAATCCAAACAAAACAAGAGATGGTTGTCCAGGGATATATGAATTCTGACTATCATGTCCTTCATTCTATTAGTAGCACACTTTTTGTTTATCAGGGTGCCAAGAAACTTTAAAACAAAGAATGTCAATAAGAAAAAAAATAAAAATTATTGGTGGGAAAAGATATGGGATCTTAAGTCAGTTGATAAGTCGGTTAAAGCTTTTTATATCTTAAGCTTCTCATGATTAAATATTTTTCCTCCCAAATCCCAAGTGTTTAAACATCTAACTACTAATATTAAAAATTATTGGAAAAAAAGCTTATTGTCCCCATATATCTAAATATTCTTTATAAGAGAAAAGGAGAGAATCTATTCTTCTGGTTTTCAATGGCGTTACGTGTAGGGTAAAACACAACAGACTAGAACAATATTATTGATACTTAAATTTGAGTATATTATTGAGAGGGCTTTTTAGAAAAGAAAGGCATATTTTCACACAAATTATAGTGAAGAGATCCCCCCCTTTATCAATAGTTAGGGAGGAAATATAGTCAATTAGTCGATAAATATTTATTAAGAACTTATAATATGTGCCAGGCAAAGAGTTAAGACAAAACATGGTACCCAGCTTCAAGGAGCTTACACTCTAAAGTGGGAAGGCACTAGAATTAGGGGGGTTGGAAAAGACCACCTGCATAAAATGGGATTGTAGTTGGGATTCATAAGTCAAAGAAAATACCTTAGACCTGAGAGATGGGAGTCCCTGAAAAAAGGAGGGAGGCTAGTGCCAATGGATAAAAGAGTAGTGGAAGGGGAATAATTAGAGTGGACATGGGGGAATGGGGACTAAGTTATGAAGGGCTTTGAACATTAAAAAGAAGATTTACCATATGATTATGGAAGCAAAAGAGAGCTTCCATAATTTATTGAGTATGTGGGGTGGTGATACAGTCGGACAAGCATTTAGGAAAATCACTGGTCACTGAATGGCCTGAAGTAGAGACTTGGAGCAGGCAGAAGCACAGTAGTCTAGGCGTAAGGCGATACCGGCCTGCATTAGATGGGTACCAGTGACAGATGAAAGGGTACATCGGAGAGAGACTGCAAGGCTGAAATTGATGAGAGATGCTGCATTAGATGGGTACCAGTGACAGACAAAAGGGTACATCGGAAAGAGACCGCAAGGCTGAAGTTGATGAGAGATGCTGAATTGTGGCCTGGGAGGTTAGGGATGCCCCTCTACATAAGGAAGGCAATGGGAAGAGGAGGGATTAGAGGGAAAAATGACCAGTTCTGTTTGGGATATAGAAAGTTGAAGATGTCTACTGGACATCCAGTTCACATTAATTCGTAAGCTTAATAATCTGAGATTTAGACAGTCTGTTCAGACTTCATCACCTCCCTCAAGAGATGGGAAAATGTACACTATAAAAGGTGTGAGTAACTAATTCACCTCAAAGTGTAGTCACTGACTAATGAATTTTAGAAGGTTGCTAGGGTCAGCTTAAACTAATCAGGTACAATTTTAATGGACATTATTCACTTTCCCTCTTTTTTTTTTTTTGTTTTAGAGTACAAAAGCAAGTGCCCCAAATGTTAGAGATTATTGTCACTCTACAATCACATTATTAGATGAATTCATTGAAACAGGTTCTGCCTTGCTTTTCTGTTTCTTAGAACACAGCACTTAAAAGTGCTTTCAATCATGCTCCATTCCTATCGCCCTCACAAAGGTGACTAACTCATAGACTTCATGTGTTGGGCTAACATTATATTATTGTATCCTTTGTTTCATCAACCAAGTTCCCTGTGAACATGAGTTGTATGTATGTCTTTCTTAAATTTAAAATGAATACTCTGAGATAGTTTAGTGATTGCTTAAAACCACATTCCTAGGGAATGTCAGAACATCAATATCAGCATTCAAACTCCATGCTTTTTACATTATATTAAACTGTATCATACCTTGGTCTCTGTACAATTAGAATTTGCTCCCCAGAACTCTAAATCCCAGCTTCCCATGTTCCTTCTCACATTACATGCGAACATAGGGAGGACATAAGTTTTGTGTAGCTCTGTCGTCTTTCTCGCTTTTCCCAGGAACATGATTTGTGGAGGTTGGGCGAGTGCCAGGCAAGAGAATTTTACTCACGTGGCTTTACTCAGGCTTTTTACATTTGTTCTTGTATTTCTTCTACTTCAAGTGATTACTAAAAAATCTTATAAAATATAATACTTGGAGTTATTGGATATTAATTTAAATCTAACCCCTCTAAGACTAAGCCACTTGACTATAGGGCATTTACAACATCAAACTGAAGATATTATAGAAAACTGTATGTTCATCTTATTTTCTAAAACAACCACTAAGTCTTCTCATGCATATCTACAATAAACCTTGCTTTCAAAAAGTACTTTGTGAAACAGCTTGTCATAAAGTATCAATTCCCTGTTCTATAAAGGAAAAGACCATATTTCATTGTAAATGAATATTATAAGTAGCAAACATAAAAAATAATAGTTATTTCAGAAAATTAGATATGCTAAAGGAAAGTTATCAGGAATAATGGTAATCAGCTTCTCTGTTATGGAAAAGAAATAAAACACTCAAAAACTCCTTTTGAAAATGATGGCAGTAGAAGAGAGTTTATAAAACAACTTCATGTAAATGTGATATTTTTCTACTATGTATTTCCTAAATGAAATAGATGTTTAGAGCAATTGAATCACTATATGCTTCATGATTACTAAGTACAAGAGAACAACATACAGTCACAAAACATGGTAAAATGTAGATACAATTGAGGGAAGATGATCAAATTCTCTCAGAATTAGACTATTCAAATAAAAATGAAAATATCTTTATTGCACTTTACACATGTCATCTGATTCTCCACAACAACCTCAGGAGATAAAAAGGGAAAGTGCTATTACTGAGGCTCTGGAAATTTGGGTGACTTGTCCAAGGTCAATCAGGGAATCAGCAACAGTCAGTACTTGAACCCAGGTATTCTGAAACCAAATCTAATGTTCTATTATATTATATACTCTTAATGTAGTTGATGAAAAGAACAAAAGTAATAACTATTATTTAGCAATAAGCACATACCTGTCAGAACACAGGGAGCACATAGAATAATCTGAAATTATGACATAAAAAGGTAGGCTGAGGACCAATTTTGAAGGATTTTAAAATAAAGCCATTAGAGTTTCCTTGTCCAGTATGGACACATGGTCAGATCTGTGCCTTAGAAATGCCAATTTAGCAACTATTTAGAGAATGAATAAGAAAAAAGAAGAGATCAAAGGTAGAATGACCAATTATGTAAATACTTTTGTAAGAAGCCATTTTGGCCCAGTATGATTGCCAGTTACTAGGTTGGGAACACAGAATGCAGTGAGGGCATTTGAGCTGGCATGAGACCAAAAGTCAGTTGAGATGAGCCTATAAAAACAGGAAAACTCAGAACATCAGGGTCTCAATCTTGAGATATTGGTGGGAGGAAAGGGTCATCTCAGGATCATCTCTTAGCTAGAGTTAGGTGCCTAAGCTGCTCATAGACTCTTCTGTGTGTATCAGCATCCAACTTTAATCATCAAACAACATCTATAAATCAACATCAATATACCAATATAAATATCAACAAGAAGATCAACTACAAAGCAAAATCTTTGTGGACTGAGATAAAACATCAAGCAATCAGAGCCAGGCATTCTGTCAGGCAGACTTCAAGATATCAGCTGCTTTAGATCTAAAGTCCATGATGATTTTATACTCACTTTGACCTTTTCTTGTACTGGGTGTGATACTGCATTTATTTAGAAGACAAATCTTTTTCTTATAATGCCCATCACATTGAGGCAGAAACCAGTCTAACCTATTCTTCTTTACTCCTGACTATTTGTATAACTTTCTTCTCCCTCTAATGACTCAAGAAGCTCTCCTCACTTGATGTTCAACCCATTCATCTCTATAACCCACCAAGATCCTTGTTGCTCTCATATATTGGTTTCTACAAACTTTCCCTAATTTCTTAAGAAATACAGAATCTGATGCAGTCTTACGCTTCACCCCTACTCTTATCCTCATACTTTAGTAGGGAGTCAAGTGTTTATTACATACTTGGTCCTTTTGAACAACCTGGTCTACAAGACACTAATTGCTTCCAACAGTCATGAACTACATCTGAATTTTCTGCCACAGGCATTCACAGGACACTCACTCACTTCTGGCTCATAGCCTAATTCTGACCATTAACTAAATTACTATTGTTTCCATAGTCTCAAAATCTGTATTTCCCACTTTTCGATCAGGAACTCTCCCATCTAATATTTTAAAGAGTATCCAGGAAGTTTCCTCCTCAGCTATGAGATGAACTAGATATCTCGAATTCCCTTTCAACTTTGAGTTTCAAAGCTAAGGGGTGTTGCCAATGAGCATGGCCTACAACCTTGTCAGCAGAATATGCCCTCTGCTGTGAATCATTGTTTTCTGCACTGTTTGATGAATAATTTCCAGTAAATTCACTGATTTTTTTACAATGTCCATTAGTATTGTTTGAATTAATTCTGCCAATCATCCTAAAGAAAAACAGCTCGCTCATTGTCAAACTTTTTAAGAAAACATTTCAGGAAACGTGGGATATCAAAGTCATCTTGTTTTTGAAATTGATGGAATCAGGACATCTTGTGATCACATTCTCTTGTAAAATATGTTCAAATAGTTTGTCCTGATTGGATCTGTTTCTTTTCCCCAGTTGCTCTGGTTGAACAATTACACTCCTGAAGTGCCTTTCCAGAAGTCAGTGGACTTTCTTTTACATCTGGGACCACCTTTTTAAAAAAAAAATTGTAAATACTAATTTTCTGACATTTTGCTTTCCATGTTCTCTCCCTTCCTCCCACCCATCTCTCCTCCCCAAGAAGGCAGGTAATTTGATAATAGGCTGTAGAGACAGTATCATATGATACATATTTCTGTGCTCTTATGTTGTTAAACAAGACATACTGCTTACACTAGAGAAAAATTCATGGTGGAAATAAAGTGAAGAATGTTGTATGCTTTAATCTTTATTCAGACTCCTTTTGTCCTTTCTATGGCTATGGATATATTTTTTTGTGATGAGTTCCTTGGAATTGTCCTGGATCTTTGCCTTGTTGATAACAGTTGTCATTCACTGTCAATCATCATACATTATTGTGTTGTCACTGTGTACAACGTTCTCCTGGTTCTGCTCACTTCACTTCACATCACTTCAGAGACATCTTGAAAGATTTTTTGTGACCATCTTGTCATTTGTTATGGAATAATAGTATGCCATTACAAACATGCCATAATCTGTTCAGTTATTCCCAATTGATGGACAGCCTTTTAGTATCCAGTTCTTTACCACCACAAAAAGTTATGAACTTTTTTGCACAACTAGGTCCTTTTCCTCTTTTTTTAATCCCTTTGGGATACAAACCTAGTAGTGGTATTATTGGGTCAAAGCATATGCACAGTTTGATAGCACTTTGGGCATGTTTCTAAATTGCTCCCCAGAATGATTGCAACAGTTCACAGCAGCTCTACCAATAGTTTCCCACATCCCCTCCAACACTTATCATTTTTTTTGTCATATTAGCCAGCCTGATAGGTGGTCCCTCAATAGTTGCTTTAATTTGCATATGTCTAAGTAATAGTGATTTGAAGCATTTTTTTAATATGACAAAATATAGTTTTCATTTCTTTGGCTAAGAATTGCTTCCTCATATCCTTTGACAATTTGTCAAATGGTCGTTCTATTTTTATAAATTTGACTCAGTTCTCTTTATACTTGAGACATGAGACCTTTGTCAGACACTCTTGGTCTAAAATGTTTTCCCAGTTTGTTGTTTGTCTTTTCATCTTGGTTACAATGATTTTGTCTGTGCAAAACCTTTTTAATTTAATGCAGAGTTTTCTATTTTACATTTTGTAATGTTGTCTATGTTCTGTTTTTACCTAAATTCTTCCCTTACCCACAGATCTGACAGGTAAACTATTTTATGCTCTTTTATTTGTTTATAGTATCATCTTTTATTTCTAAATCACATATCCATTTTGGGTTTACCTTGGTATGATGCTTTCATTTCCTCTTCATTGGTTGTAATTTTGCCTTTTTCATTAATTTTTTAAAAATTCTTACCTTCAATGTTAGAATCAATAATGTGTATTGGTTCCATGGCAGAAGAGTGGCAAGGGCCAGGCAATCAAGGTAAGTGACTTGCTCAGGATCACTGAGTTAAAACTGTCTGAAGCCACAATTGAATCCAGGACCTTACATCTCTAAGCCTGGCCCTTAATCCATTGAGCCAACTATTTGCCCCCTATTTTTTTTTTTCATTTTTGATACTGGTAATTTGATTTTCTTTTTCTTCATCAAATTAGCCAGTGGTTTATCTATTTTTTCTGTTGGGTTTTTCCCCCCACAAAACCAACTCCTTACCTTGTTAATTCAATAGTTTTTTTACTCTCAATTTTACTAATCTCTCTTATGATTTTCAGGATTTCTAATTTAGGGTTTTGTTGTTTTCATTTGTTCTTTTTCTAGTTTTTAAAATTATAGAACCAATTAATTGTTCTGCTTTTCCTCCATTTTATTGATGTAGGCATTTGGAAATAGAAATTTCCCCTCTAAATAGTAACATACTGTCTGAAATCCTCCAAAATTTGGTATTGTCTTCTTCTTGTTATTCTCTTTAATGAAATTGTTGATTGTTTCTATGATTTATTTGATACATTCATTCTTTAAGATAAGATGTTTTAGTTTCCAATAAACCTTTAGCCTTTTATTCTCCAACTCTTTGTTCAGTGTAATTTTCATAGCATTATGCTATGAGAAGATTGTATTTAATTTTTCTGTATTGATTATCAGACTTTTATGTCCTTTTATATGATCTACTTTTTGTGAAAGTGCCAAGCACTTCTGTGGACCACTTTTCCTAAAGTTTATGGGACTCAAACTCTCCTAAATATTTTCATTCCTGCAGTCTGTGATGAATTTGCTTAAGATTAGCAATATGGGGTCCTGTGATGTGACATCTGCAAGTACTTCTTTAAGACAGTGTTCAAGAGAACAGAAACACAGAAGAAAAACAACTGTTTGACTACATGGGTTGATGGGGATATGATTGGGGACACAGACTCTAAACAATCACCTACTGCAAATATCAATAATATGGAAATAGGTCTTAATCAACAACACATGTAAACCCAGTGGAATTACTCATTGGTTATGGGAGGGCAGTGGAGGAGGGGAGGGAAAGAACACGAATCATATAACCATAGAAAAATTTTCTTAATAAAAAAATAGTGTCCAAGAGAGCAGCAATACCAATTTAAAAAAAACACAAAAAAACCTCATTTCCAAGGACAATGATAAGTATTGCATCACCCTCTGTACTTGCTCAAAATGTCCTACATTTCACCTAAAGAAATGCTACAATGGTATGAGATTAGGGGTATGTAAATAGCTCACTACTTGTGAGCACATTCATTGTCTACTGAAACTCACTCATGGGCAGTTGCCTCCTTATGGGTTTGTTCCTAATCCCTCCATAGTCCCTTGCCCACTGGAGTCTCCAACCCAAGTGGTTCCAGATTTATCTTTCAACCATGACCTGGATTGTACTTCCTTATGGCAATTAACTGTGTCTCCCTCTCCTTACATCTAAGCAAGAGGCAAGTTTCCTAGAAGACTGCAACCGATTCCTCTTTGTGTGCTCTCATTTGGGGTGCCATACTTCTACGGCTCTCAGCCCAAGCCAAAGAATTTCTGTGTTATCTGTAGGAATATTGCATCCCATTACCATGGCAGCATCAATGTTTATAAAACCTGTCTTGCCTGCCTCCTCAAATATAACAGTGTCTTTTAAGCAGTTTAGGTAACTCATGCTAGCATAGATCAAGGTCCTTCTCATCCTTTCTACAGAGCCGATGGAGCCTGTTTTTAGAAGATATGAGTTTTTCTGGTTCATGATCTGACAAACTGTAAAGTGTGTCAGTTTTTTGTTTTTGTTTTGTTTTGTTTTGTTTTGTTTTTAACCCTTGTACTTCAGTGTATTTGTCTCATAGGTGGAAGATTGGTAAGGGTGGGCAATGGGGGTCAAGTGACTTGCCCAGGGTCACACAGCTGGAAAGTGGCTGAGGCCAGGTTTGAACCTAGGACCTCCTGTCTCTAGGCCTGACTCTCACTCCACTGAGCTACCCAGCTGCCCTAGTGTGTCAGTTTTAATGTATATGCCCCATTAGATAGTCCCCGTTTTATTTAAATGTACTAGTGTACTTATAATCAGTGAAATCTAATCAGTATGTTAAAATAGTGCTCTTTTACCATCTTCACATCTCAGGAGGGGGAATATCCATTGTGTGTCATCCCTAGAAGACTATCCTCTATGTCTCTAGGCCTTAGCAATTTATAAAGAGATTCATTTTTTATTAATTGAAGGGGGAAACTGTGAAAGAAATGTTGATACCCAAAACACCTAAATCTAATCAGCACTTCTGTAGATCATAATTATTTAGGAAAATCTATGATTGATGTTAAAGAGACCTAAGATGAATAAGAGTTAGGTGTATTGTAACATTCATTTTAAGTATATTATGTATGTAGGTGTAATTAGTATTCTATTACCATAGATTATATTGCATATATCATTCAAGATTACAAAACAATTATATAGATCATAAGGCATATTATAGATCATAAGGCAAAATCACTGGGCTACCTGCTATGTTATATACTCTTGTCATGGTGACTGTAAAGCTTTCCCCCATGAGTCATGTAGCAGCTTCCTTCTGACATTTTCCCTAGATCACTACTTCTTTATTTTCTAGAATACTGCTGACCACAGTACTAGTTGTTTTATTTCTTGTGACAAATCACTGCTGAGGTGGCAGGATGTGTGCTGCTGTCACCAGGAATTGCTGGGAAAAACTCACAGTTAATGATCTGATCTGATGCCCTAAAAGCTTACTGACAAAATAGTTGTAATAGACTTAAAACTAGAAAATCCAAAACTTAAATGAAAAATGCAAAATCTGTGAAGAAGTTAGGGTAGAGGACACTCATCTGTCACACTCAGCCTGATTCTCATTAGTTGTGTCATCATTAGTGTTGATCATAGCTTATGAAGCTGTACTACCAGGTGGCCTAAAGAACTATTATTAACCCACTATGTTCTTTAACAGAATAAGGACTTCAGTGGGTCTTTTAGCTGCAGTTGACATTGTCCCAGATCACAAAGTGTGTTGTTTAACTGCATGATAGCTGGATTTTCGCCAGAGATGACCACACAGAACCATCCTATCTGAATGCATTTTAATACCTTTACAATATCAATTCAAGGCAGGATAGAGAATTATGGACCGATCTATTAGCTGCCTATCATGCCATACAAGTAAACAACTAGATCGATCCCTAGACCTGCATGGGAAATTTGTTATTAATAATCAGTTTGGCAGCTATTTAATCACCAGAGAAAATGTTCTCTCAAATCTACATGCTTGCCTCTAAATAAATGACCACGTTTGGAAAAATAAACCACTTCCATGAATAAATGGATATAAAAATAGTCATGCTGATTAAAGTTGCTGACATAATGAGTTAAAAATAATGAGAAAATGTCCCATCAGTACTATAATGTGGCATCCCCAGAAAACAGATCTAGTACTGACCAGATTTTTTCAGAGTATCAACCATTGGCAGAATAAAGAACATTGATAAATACAATCTCTGGTGCTGAGTAGGGCAAGTTACAATCTCCCTGGCCAAGGGTGTGCTTGAGCCAGCTTGTACTGGTTTTGCACCTTAGGAAGTTGGTAAACTATAAATTAGAGCTTGATTGTTTTGTTGATTGTCCAGACTCAAAGAATAGTGGTGGAAATATTGAGAATGTGGATGAAGCTTAAAAGTGTCAGAGGTTCCTCTTATTTTTTGAAAGACACATATTAACCATTTATCAACATAACCTACCCATGAGCCTCAACTTCATCTATAAAGTTAGTGTTAGAGTAAATGGCATTTCAGTTTCTTTCCAACTCTAAATTAGCAATAGTAAGAAGCACCAATGACTTCAGCTGTTGCAACATACAGGTATTAACAGTAGCCTGAGAGAACACTTGTTTAAAAGGTAGCAATTTTACAGAAGGTTGAAACCTGTAAGATTCACCAAGGAGTAGTAGGAGAAAATATGCTATATTTTCTCTGAAATGTTTTAAAGTATTTATCATTTGAAGGTCTGAGTCTAATGATTAGAAAGAAAAAAACGGAAATTCCTCAATGAACATATTTACACCTGCCACATATGGCTAGAATGAAGTAGTAGGAAAGGGAAAAAGATGGAATTAATAAAGGAATTTAGGTCAAGTATGTAACAATAGGATTATAGGAAGAATAATACTAAAAGAAAGAGAAAATATATTACCTTTCAACTAAAAATATGTTATTCTTAGCTAAATTTTATGGTGTTTGGATTAGAAAATAATTTGTTTTGTATCCTGAAAGTTCCACTCCTAAAAGTCCCTCCTGAAAGCTTTTACTTATAGGTCTCCAATCTCCTCAGAGCACTTTTGCCAGGGTAAAAGGCGCTAACAAGGTCCATGAGCCACATAGTTCACTATTTTTTGATTTTCCCTATCAGTAAATCCCAAGATTCAAGTCATTCAGATTGCCACCACTCCTCTGCATGCCACCTTAGTTACTAGTTATGATGTATGACGAGATGACCTTTTCCTTCTTTGCCCCTGCTTCCTGAAAATACCACATAGGCCTCCTTTCTGTGGTTTTTTAAAGGTTGCTACTACATGATACATTAAAAAACAAGAACAACTGTGTAGCAGAATAACAGAGTTTTCAAGTTTAAAAACCGGTACCGTGATTTTATAGGCCATCTACAGAGAACTACGTTTTTCTTTTTAGCTACTTCTGCCTGATTTTAGAAATAAACCAGGAGATCTAGGTCTACCCTGTACAATTAATTAGAAAAGATATTTGGCATTTCAAATTTTCTGAATTTGTTTTTCCAAGCCTTAGTAAGTCTCCCATAAAGGTAAGTGCGCAAGTTGTCCAGCGTTTACTTCTTTCTCATTCCCCATCCCACTCACACTCTTCCCATCCCACAAACCAGTCCTTCCTTTGAATTCCAGACCTTCTGCTACCTTCTCCCCAGATTCTCTGGCCATGAATCAAGGAAAGAATAAGAAAAAACACTGCTGCTTTAGATAATCAGAACGCTCACATGTAAATCAGTTTTGCCCTTCTCTCTATTACCCCCACCCTTAATGCTCTGTCTCTTTAAATTCTCAGCCTTGTACCCTCAAATTCGTTTTTGTTCCTAACCAAAAACAAATTTCACTAAACGGATTAACTTGGTTATGCACGTCATTGGTTGCTTTTTCTCTACTGGCATAAAACTCACTGCTGTTATGTCAGGTCTCCAAAAGACCCGGCTTACAGGCACAACAACTCCCAGCACAAAACCTTCCCTCATAATGTGTGAACCCTTGAAGTGACCCCGCCCCAGCTCCCTGCTTATTAGCTGAGCTTAGCTGAACTCTCCAACATCAGGTCCAATAAGCTACTGGACACCTATCAGTCTTC
This sequence comes from Gracilinanus agilis, assembly GCF_016433145.1. Classification (NCBI taxonomy): domain Eukaryota; kingdom Metazoa; phylum Chordata; class Mammalia; order Didelphimorphia; family Didelphidae; genus Gracilinanus; species Gracilinanus agilis. Next base: position 549,481,841 of record NC_058132.1, on the reverse strand, counting down.
ACGTCTATTGGCTCCAGTCAACTGTCTGTTTCAGGTGCACGTGACTCATCCATTTCAACCCTGCCCCTCCCAACTGGCTTGTGGAGTGATTTTGTTGAAGAAAAAAGTGCTGGGAAGAATAATCAACATAGATAAACTTTTCTGTCTTTGTTTCACTAGGACAAACTCGGACTTATTACCCTCTAGAGTTTGGAAAGCATTTTATGTACATTATCTAACTTGGTCCTCAAAACAAATCCTATGAAGGCGCTATTAATGTACCTGGTTACAAATGAGGAAACTAAACCCAAGAATTTAAAAGAGACACACAGCAACAAGTACCTCTCAGGAAATCTCCCTACAAAAGTGGTATATAAGCTTGATTAACTATGGACTTTACTAAATCTGGACATAAATTACTTTAAACTAACTCCGAATACAAGTAATGATGTGTGTGTATCTAATTTGTTTATTAATTTTAATTAAAATTTCCTGTAAGAGTTATAGCAAAAAGTTCCCAATCAATGACCAGAGTTATATAAAATCTAAATTTCTTATTTTCTCAAAAGTTTATTAAATATATCAAAAAACCTTGATCCTTTTTTCACTAACTTGAAGCATTTTCCTTTTTTCTAGACATATCAAAACAAAACTCATATTTAAAAACAATCAAACATGATAATACTTGTAGAAAAATTAAACTAATACATTCTTTGTGAAATGAATGCTATGTTAACAATGACAACTGCTATTTATCTAGAGCTTAAAGGTACACAAAGGATGAGATATATAATTTCATTTGAACTTTCTAACTATTCTATGATACATGTTCTAGTACCCCATTTTGCATTTAATTTTACATGTAAGAAGGCTAAGGCTCCAAAGACTTAAACTAGAGTCATAAAATTAGAAAAGTTTATGATTTTCTGGGCTTTAGTTTCCTTATCTGTAAAATAATAAAAACAATCATTTCCCAAGGCTATTGTGAGAATAAAATGAAATAATGGGTAAAGTACTTTTCAAAACCTAAAATGCAATATAAATCCTGGCTATTGTTATTTTTTAGGTAGTGTAAGGATTAAAATTAATCTTGGAGACTGTATTAAATAATAATTATTTATTAGTTAAAGTGAGAGAAAGAAAGAAAAATCACCAGGTCATCCTCACTAAAAAAAACCCACTTCCCTGCTTCCCCAGATCCAGTACCCAAACAAGGTCCAAGCAAAGTGTTCAGTGCTCCAGAGAAGGAAGAAGACTCAAGTTCAGGAAGGGTTCTGGGCCCAAAAAAGTCCTGCTTCCTCCTGACACCCCCACCCCCTTCATAAGACCAATGATATCACTCTACTGGGGCTCCCTAATTTGACAGTCTGGGTCATGAGTCCTGACTTCCAGATTCACTCACTATGAAAGCCAGCCACTTCAGGGAGTCAGAATTCTAGGTGCCTGTTCAGCCCTTTAAGCACATGATTTGTTGGTGTCCTGACTTAATGTGTAGGTGTGGATAAAGGGATACATTTTTATATTAATTTCACCCAGTAGATTTGTGATTTCAAGAGTATAGATAGGTCCCAGTCAGTACTTGCTCTGTTCTAATAGCCTTAGAAAACTGTCAGAGGGTCCTGAAAGTTTAACTGACTTGTGTGTCAGAAGTGGAACTTGAAGCTAGATCTTTCTGATTCAGTCAACTCTTTGTCCAGAACATGTTGCCACACATATATATGAGTGTATATGTATATATGTAATAATATATATTGATTGAAAAACATAAAGAATAATATATTACAAGATAAAATGAAATCACTGAGGATCAGGAGAGGTTTTTTTGTTTTTTTTGTTTTTTTTTTTTCAAAGAAGAAAAGAATCAGAATTGAACAGAATAATGTTTGGATAGGTAAGAAAGAAGCAGATTATTTCCAAAGAGTGTGGATTTGGGTCAAAAGATCTATGTTTGGAATCCAGTTTTGATATGTAATATCTTTGTGACCTTTATGGCATTAGGAAAATCATTCAGTATTTCCAAACTATTTTTCCCTCATTTGTAAAAGGAAGAGTTGGACTAGATGATATCTATGGCTCCTTTCAGGCCTTAATTTTATGATTCTATTAATAGTATAATTGGGAGAGAATGACTAGAAAAGTCTAGTTAGAGTGAAAGATTTGTATAAAGAATGAAAGATGAAATTTGAATTATAGGTTGGGGCTAGAATATAAAGACTTTAAACAGTAAGTTAAGGAATTTGGACTAGTTTATCTACTTCATAATGGGGAACAATGCTTTTGAATAGAGCATGGGATGAGGAGGTAGTGGCCTATGGACCAATTGCTTTGATAGGTGAGTTTCTACTTCATTTTTCCTGAAACCAGGCCATCTTGTCCTTTCCTGGCCATTTCCAAACCATGTTGCCTATATTCTGGCCCTCCTCTCACTGGAATTTGGACTCTGCATCTAGGTACTGAGATATATATATATAATAGGTGATATTTTATCTAAATTGCATAGAACAAATTCCCCTATCTTTTTTCAATATTTTAAAACCATAATGAAGCACATGTACCCTTCCCCTTTGAAGTTCTACTTTTTATGTATTTTTTCTCTTATTAGAATATAGTTATTTGAGGGGAAAAAAGACATTTTTCCTCCCGTTTATGTGTATCCTCAGTGATTAACAAAGTCTCTGGCACATGGTAAATGTTCAATAGATCTTTATTTTTCATTCATTCATTTGTTCATGATAAAGTTGGGGTTTGAGAAGTATTATCTATGAGAGATTTGAGAGAGCACAAATTAGAGATAGGAAGATATTAAGAGGCTTTTCTAACAGTTCAGGAATGAAGCAATAAATTCTTGAACTAAGGTGATGACAGTGGGAATGGAAAAAAGGATGGATGTGAGAGACATTATAGAGTCATTCTACAAAGAAAGAATCAATAGACTAAAATGCATCAACTGAGTTGGTCTGTTATTTGCCATCTTTCATCATCCTCCTTGATGCCATAATTCTCTTAAAGCCTTCAGAATTGTAACTAAAATGGCATTCCATCAATTTTTAACAAAGAGCACTAAGGTTTTAGTGTAATTGCTTGCCATTCACATTTTAGTCTAATCATCTCAGTTATAAAGCATAATTCACAGATAACTGTCTAGTTTTGAAACCTTAAATCTAGGGAGGAAATTAAAATGACTAATAGGGTCTCCTCACAGATTTTCCTGTTCTCATGATGAAAGATATACCCTTTACGTAAAGGCTATAGAATTAATCTGCCCCTTAGAACAAGGAAAATATAAGATACCCTAAAGATATATAACTTAGGTGACTCAGCTGCAGGACAGCTTTGCAGCTGATCGTTTTCTAATCTTGTAACTTGGTCCACCTATCACCCCTACCTAAATGCCTATTTTAGTGCTCTGTGTGGTATCACAATTCCTCTAAGATTGTCACATAGATTCCTAGATGCAGAACTGAATCAATTCCAACCACCTCATTACATAGGTGTGGAAATAGAGATCCAAGCACTTAAATTAGGTTATTTGGTAGCAAGTATCAGAGAAAGAATTTGAACACATCGCCACCAGCCCTGAGCCACACCACCAACACTAACACTTTCGTGGCCATCTCCCCCCAGTCCACTGTGCAGCCAGATCTCAGCCACCTCCCCTGTCCATGACTTTAGGTCAAGAAGCCCCTACTTTCTTCCTCTACTTCAGTTGATGCTCCTTGTTTGTAATATCCCTTTCCAGATCCCCTCTGATTTGGAGGACTCTGACCTCAATCTGGACAAGAGGTGTGTCTTCTGGATACTAGGATTCATCACAAGATCCTCAGAAGGAAAAAGTGTGTATGTTCACTTTTCTCTGCCACATTATTTTAAGAAGCTTGTTTATAGATAAACAAAGACCTTTGTCTACGCCCTTATTCAGCAAGGAGGTGGGAGGAGAAGCACACAGTAGCTTGGTTCTTAAGATTAGCCTTTTTTTTTTTTTCCTTTAAAATCCAAAGGTTGTCTTGAGGTGCTGAAAAAGGAGTACATACTAGTGTTAAATTTCCATAATGGTACCTGCATCTCTGATGTTTAAATGACAGAAATAGCCTTGCCTACCTCTGTGGTCTTTCTCTTTTCTTTCTCTTCTCATTAATACCACAAATTGAAGAGGAAAGCTTAAGACCCTGCTGATATCTTAATAATTAAGGATGCCTAGGTTTCAAAAGTTTAGTTCTCTGTCATCATAGCAGAGTACTGACCACTATTTCAACTAAAGAACTAATGGATTTTCCCTTCTTCACCCACTTACCTTTACTTTGGCAATCTCAACTTTCAACTATTGACAATTGCCTTCTGCCATGTTGCTGCTAATATCAGGCCAGATAATTCCTCCTGTTGGCATGGGACCCAGGGTTTCCTCTGGATACCCCAAACTCCAGAAGTGTTCCAGGTCAAAAGGGACACAAGAAAATTCCTTTCCTTCCTTGCATTCTTGTAGTGCTGAGGAAAAGGCAACCCTAAGCATCAGAGACCCATAATAAGGAAAGACCCTTGAGAGAAACAGTCCCCTTGGATTCTCTCCTAGAGTTTGTGATGAATATAGATATACATCTTCCAGTTCTACTCTGATAAACTGTATCTAAGACATCTAATCATCCCCTGGACTATTCCAGTCACCCTTTATGTCTTAAAGACATAAAAACATCGCTCCATCCCTGGTCAGGTGGAAAACATCACCCCACTTATGTTTATGTAACAACATCATCCCATCAAATCATCTCTGGTCCTGTACCCCTTGTCTAAAGGGTATAAGAAGCCCAGAACCCATCTCCTCAAAGAGGCAGTGTCTACTCTTGTACCTATCTCCAGGCCATTCAGCATTGCTCTCAAATTAATGACTCTCTATTATTTTTTTAATTAATTAATTAATTAATTTTTTTATTTCAAACCCTTAACTTCTGTGTATTGTATTGACTTATAGGTGGAAGAGTAGTAAGGGTAGGCAATGGGGGTCAAGTGACTTGCCCAGGGTCACACAGCTGGGAAGTGTCTGAGGCCGGGTTTGAACCTAGGACCTCCCTTCTCTAGGACTGGCTCTTGATCCACTGAGCTACCCAGCTGCCCCCTCTCTATTATTTTTAAACTAATTGTTGGAGTTCTCATCCTTGACAAGGACACCCATCCCTGAGTCCAAGACTCTATCCCAAAGCTCTTCCACATCACCATCACCCAAGTTGAGGCCCTCTGAAGCTGAAAACCAAAGCTCTTTCCTCCCTTCTTTCCCATTTGCCTGATTTAGGAAGTCATCAGCCAAGGTTTGATGTTGACAAACTTTTACTTTATAAATAATAGAAATAATAGAAATAAAATTATATATAAATAATACAAATAAATAAATGCTATTTATTCACTAATACCTACTAATATTACTTTTTACTATGAAGTGAAATTTGGCATGACAAGCATACCTTATTTACTATTTGAAAAAGGTTTGTTATCAAATTACCAAAATTCATTATGAAGTAGTCACACACAAAATGGTCCATATCATCATCATAACTAGCATTTATTTGGTGCTTAAAGTTTGTAAAATGCTTTTGAATTATTACCTCATTTAATCTTTCCAACAACCCTGGAGAGTGGGTGCTTTTATTATCTCCATTTAACAAAAGAAAATAAGGGAGTTGGACTTTTCCAACTATAAATTCTGATCCCAGTTTGATATGATGGTGTCTGTGTATTGCCTTGAAAGTGAAGGACGCATAAATATATGATGGTTCTGACACAGCCCATTGGCCAGGTTATGCAGTGGTAAGGTATATTCCTCAATTGTTTAGACTGGCTTTCTAAATAGTCCTTAATCGTATAATTGTTCATTCTTCTGTTTCATTCTGGCTCCATAAATCCAGCCATACCCACTTAATATTGTACATAGTTCATTAGATGCAATTTTGAAACTTTAGAAATCTTTTTTTAGATAGCAATTACCCCTAACAAATTTCATTAAATTAAAAGGATGGTTTTTAAATAATTACTTCTAATTTATAGTTATTAATAATTCATTGTAGAAAGAAGCAAGAAGAAAAAGTAAATTTGCCCTCTTAAATTAATTAATGAACGAGACCAGAATCAAAAGCATGACCTTAGGAACACAACATTTCACTACTGCATAAGCAATCTGAATTCAAATTGCATTCATTATACCAAATCAGAATTCTCTCTAACAGGGGCAAAAATAGTGGGAGAAAAACTTTGGGAGATTATGGTCCTTTAGGTTGTGAGACATGACCAATTTTCCAGTCTTTTACTTGTTTCATTTGTTTTTTTTCTTTTCTTACTTTTTTAGTACCGTAAGTTGAAGAGGAAGGTGAAAATCATGATAGAAATCATTTTAAAAAACAAAGCTGCAGAATTTTTTTTCAAAATCATAGCATTCTGTCAATGTGAAATTGTATAAAGAGCATACATTAGATTGAGATTTGGGGGACTTAAAAAAAAACACGGATCCCCTATGACTGTGTAAGTCACATCACCTCATTAGCTTCCTATTTCTTCTTCTATAAAATGAATGGGTTGAACTGGATCAAGTCCAAGAACCCTTTCTGCTCTAATATTCTATGAGTCTCTCTCAACAAAATGGGAGACATATATTCATATACACATTTGTGTATAAACACATGCTATGTAGACATATATATATATATCAGCAGTTTCATACATTCATATATGTATATGTGCATACATACTTCAAGAAATGTAATTTCAAACCTTTTCTAACTTATTAGAAAATCTTTGAGAAATACCATGGAAATATCTTCATCACCTCTAACTGAGGCTTTCTCTGAAGTTTTTCCAAATTGATAATCAAGCTTTCACTTCACAGTTAAAACCTTTGATAACTCAGTTAATCAAAGAGTAAGTATTAGAGGCAATGAGAAGTCAATGGAGTTAGTTAAGTGAGGCATTCATATGACCCCAGAATCATCATTGATATGTATCAGAGGATATAAAAAGCAAAGAATTTATTATAACTTTCAGGTTTAAATTAAGAAAAAAACTTTACCTTCCATCTTAGAATTAATACTGTGTATTGGTTCTAAGACAGAAGAGCAGTAAGGGGGTTAAGTGACTTGTCCAGGGTCACACAGCTAGGGAGTGTCTGAGGCCAGATTTGAACTTAGGACCTCCTGTCTATGGCCCTGGGTCTCAATCCACTGAGCCACCCCATAACTTTAAATTTTAAATTTCAACTCTCTGTGAAATGTATACCTAAAGCATAGGGATCACTATTTTCTTAGTAGATTACTTACTGACTTCATGATATCATTTATTGCATAAATAATACTATGGTAATGTATTACAAGGAAAAATGGAGTGGCAAATTTTATTACTTCTAATAGTTGTCTTTAAATGAAGGTATGCCTTATTCATATGAGGAATCTAACATTTTTCCTAAGTGTTTATTAAATTATTTCATGATAGAAAAGAATAATGATGGAACTAGTACAAAATATGAATTACACAGGAAAAAAATCGAAGATGCTAGCAAAAGACAAATTTTGATAGCAGTTGTTTTGCTGCTGATGAAATACATTTTGATGGTTATTCATTGCACTTACTGAATTCTAACTTGTATTTAGTATTGGTATTTATAAAAAATTCTGTAATGAAAATGAAGGAAAAATGCAGCTACCATATATTATTGAATGTATATATTAAATATCAGTTGATTCTGCCTTTCATAGAACTTATTTAAATCCAACTAAAAGAACAATGGATCCTTAATGTATCCTCAAATATAAAAGATGGTACCATGTCATAGGATAACATTTTTAATAAAAAGTTGAAAGCATATTAATCATCTAGATGATTTGACCATTATGTCATACATCCAGATGTTTGTAAAGGAAAAATGTATAAGTATCTAAATATTTTGCTTCTATGTCTCCAAGTATTTCCAAATGTCATTTTCATGAAAAATGTACATGCTTGCTGAAATCTTCTCATGAATTCCTATAACTAACCTTCCTAACTCACTAGGAATTTCAGACAACGAACATTAATAGATCCATATGAGATAATTTTCAATTGTTAAAAAAAGAATAAACTCAAAACTCATTGAAAAATTTAAACAAACATATAAAATAAGAGGTTAATTTTTATCACAAATTCTTTGCCTTAAAAGGAGGAAAAAGCAAATGAATTAACAAACAACTAACAAGCAAAGAAAACATTTTTGTTTTGTGTTCCTTCTAGACCTCAACAAAACTCTGATATCTCCAGTTCGCTCTCTGGTCAGTTTATATCTCTATGCACCCTGGATTTGTTCATCCAAGGACAATTTTGCCCTGAACTGACCTGTCCATAGGGTCTCTCTGCCTAGGAGCGCTGTAGCTTGAGGAGTCCCCAGCCAGGTACTCTATAACAGCTATCTTACTCCTGATAGGGTATTATACTCCCTTCTCTCCCTCCAATAGGTTTTATGGTTTGTTTGTTTTTAAAATTTCTTCCCTACTAGATATGACTGCATTTTTGGCTTTAAAAGATCACTTTATTACAAATAAGAATAATATGGAAATTTTTTTTTTAACCCAGTGGAACTGCATATCAGCTCCAGGAAGGGGGAGGGAAAAGGGGTGGGAAAAAATCTTGAATCATGTAACCATGGAAAAATATTCTAAATAAATAAATTGATCAATTAAAAAATAAATAAATGAATGAATGAACAAATAAATAAATAAAAAGAGTTTCTTCCCTGCTAAACAATATGCTTGTTGTGAGTAGAGACAATTTTGTTTTTTTGCTTTTGAATACTCAGTATCACATACCATATTGTAATTTCTCTATCTATCTATCTATCTATCTATCTATCTATCTATCTATCATTTGTCTATTAATTTACTTACCTTTGGTCCTTCCTTTTTTTCTTTCATTCCATTCAAGAAGTCCAGTTGTTAACAAATATCTATTTAATGCTTACTGTATGCTCAGCTCTGTGCTATGAGGTGGGGGTGAGAAAGAAGGACAATCCAGATATGGAGTATGAAAGTGGTTCAAAAGCAGTTGAAAGGTATGGAGATGGGCAATGTAGTATGTAAGGAGGAACACGTAAGCAATATTCTCCTGGTGGGATCTGAGTTTAGGATGACATCATCAGATCTATGCTTTAAGAAAATAATTTTGGCCCCTGAAAGGAGTGGATTAGAGTGAGGAGAGATCTGTGTTAGGTGAATCAATTAGAAGTCTTTCAATAATACATATGAAATGTGATGAGAACTTGAACTGGTGAGGGGGTGGAGGACAGGGAAAGGAGCTTACCGAATAGAGAGAATAGGCTATATATAAGAGAAGTAATAAACTTATGGCTATTTGGAAATGTGGGGTAAGTGAGAGTGAGGAGTTGAGAATAACACTGAGATTGTAAGCCTAGCAGAGTAGAAGAAAAATGGTGCCTCTGACTATTAACAGAAATGTTGCAAATAGAAAATAGTTTAAGGGGAAAATTAAGCATTTAACAAAATTGTGTTTTAGACATGTTGGATTCAATCTATGTACAGGACATTTAGTTTATGTCCAAGGCAATTGGTAGTGTAATACTGGAACTCAGGAGAGAAGTTAGGGCTAAGAGGAGAATATCCAAGAGAAAAGGTTATTACTGTGGTAGATGCTCATGTTGGATTCAATCTATGTACAGGACATTTAGTTTATGTCCAAGGCAATTGTATGTGTAATACTGGAACTCAGGAGAGAAGTTAGGGCTAAGAGGAGAATATCCAAGAGAAAAGGTTATCTACTGTGGTAGATGCTCCAAAGAGATCATGAAGGATCAGTCTTCAGAAAAAACAAAAACAAAAACAAAAAAACACCAACATTTATCAATTAAGAACTTCATGATAACTTTGGAGAGAACATTTTCTGTTGAATGATGAAATTACAAGCATGATTACAGAGGGTTGTGGGTGGAGAAGGAGAAAGAGAGAGACAGAGACAGAGACAGAGAGACGGAAACAGAAAGAGACTGAAAGAGATACAGAGAGAAAAAAGAGAGAAGGAAGGATAGAGGAAGGGCGAGAGGAATGGGAAAAGAGAAAAAGAGAAGATACATAAGCACCAAACATAGATGATTTCTTAAAGGAACTTATCCAGGAAGGGTAGAGATATATGATAACAGAAATGACAAGATCAGGTGAGACTTTATTTCTTTGTTTGTTTTGACAAGGAAGAGACATGAGTTTGTTTTTAGGCATCAGGGAAGGAGCTGGTAGATAGTGAGACTAAAGATAAAGGAGAGACTTGGGGATATAGTAAAGTTAGCTTTCAAGAGAAAATGAGAAAGGATGGGATCATGCTATCAAGAGATCAAGAATGATAGGCATTACTCAGGAGAGGGACCACCTCTTTATGTGATATCAGTGTGAAAGGGAATCTTTATAATAGATCTGTGGACTTGGAAAAATCTCAGTTCAAACCCCACCTTAAAGAGTAAACTAGCCAAATGACCCTGAGCAAGTCACTAAACTTTTGAGTTCTGATTTCCTCATCTGTAAAATAAGGATAATAACTGCACCCACCTTAGTAGGTTGTGAGGATAAAAGACAACAGATCGAATTGTTTTGTAAACCTTAAAGCCCTCTGTAAATGTCAGTTTCAATGCTGTCATTATTCAAGGTATTACTGCCATCTGGTGGCAATTGCCTAAATTACAGGCATAGTTAAATAGTTCAGGAATGCCTCTCAAATTTAATGCTAATTTAGTGGTGAGAAATGTCTCAGTATATTTAAGACATATATAAATATAGAATAAAAACATCTAGAACATGGTTAGACAATAAGGTATTCAGAATATAATTATGGAAGTTCGATGTAAAGACTTTCATTCACTTCTCTAATCCATTTGTTTTTTATACTATTTAGATGCTTCATTATTAAGCAAGCTGTACTTGTCAGTTTAATGATCTCTTCTCATGAGAGTCTGAAACAGCAGAAAATCATCATTCTTTCAATTCTTAATAGCTTTTTCGTCCTCTTAATTGATTTTTCCTACCCATCAGACTGTAACTTCAAGGGCAGCTGTCTATCATTCAATATTCATGAGATTTATTAAAGCAGCAGCATTGTGAATTAGCCTTCCTAATAACAGTAATTGACTTGTTGAATTAGAACAATTAGGTCTAAGGGGTTAATTAGCATAACATTTCCATTATGGCATATACAAAAATTTTAGCTACTTGCTGCATGATAACAAACTTATTTTTTGAACAATGGAATGTTGCTTATGGCTAAGCCTAGAACTATATTAATAAGACAAATATTTTAATTGTGGGACACACTGTAATTAACTATATTTTGTTCAGTATTGGCTTAGGTAGACATTCAAGGGATTTTCATCTAGTTTTATGATAAAAGAAAAATCTTGTCACTGTTAGGTTTTTTGGCCAACATTTTTCAAATAAATATTTTGTTGATGTTTTTATTTCATCACTTCTCAATTACGTCTATTCCCCACCCAATCACTGAAAGAACTGCCATAAGAGAGAAATATTTTTAAGTTGTTAAAAATTGGCCATCTCAAAATATATGACATCTTATAGCTATAGTATACCACTTCTCTGCTGAGAAGGGGGAAGAATACATCATTATCATTCCTCAGAAGTTAAAATTGGCCGTTTTATTGATCATATATTATAGGATTATAGTTTCAAAGTTAAAGGTACTTTAGAGGTCATATAGTCAAATCCCCTCATTTTATAGTTAAGGAAATAGAAGCCCTGAGAGGTTAAGTGATATACCTAAGGTCGCACAGGTAGTATATAGCAGAGTTGGGTTTTAAAACTCATCTAATTTGAAACCCCTCTCTCTTTACATTGCATCATGCTGCTTAGCTTAGTGAGAATCTATGCTCAAGATCTGCCTTATACCATTGACAAAGTTGATCTCTTCCTTGAACTTGATATCCTTGAATAGGTTTTGTTATATTTTACTGGTCTTGGAACGCGGGTGCTCTGAAAGCAAAACAAGTTGCTTAACTTTTTTTTTCCTCTCTGGTTTGTATGTGGTTGCTCAATAGTTTCAGTTTCATCTAACTCTTTGTGACCCCATTTTGGGTTTACTTGGCAAAGATATTGGAGTGGTTTGCCATTTTCTTCTCCAGTTCACTTAACAAATGAGGAACTGAGGCAAAGAGTGTTAAGTGACTTGCCCAGGGTCACTCAGCTAGTAACAAAGGTCTGATTTGAACTAAAGAAGATTAATCTTCTTAAGTCCAAACCCAGCACTCTATCCACTGTGCCACTGAGCTCCCCTAAGATTTCTTATGCCCTTTCATATAGGAATTGTATAGATTGTTTATTTTTTCATTGATATCATCCTAAGTTTCTCTAAGATCTTCACATTTGCCATTCATATTGTCATTTGACACAATAATAGTCCATTATATTAAATATATAGCACAATTCAACCCTTAGATAAATTTCCCATTTCACTGTATATTTTACAAGTTCTAAATATAATTTGGTTTTAGATAGCTAAAGCTCTGTAATGAATTGTTTTTTTAAATTTTAACCCTATATCTGCCTCAAGTACTCTCTATCCCCAGAATTCCCTAAAGGAGGTTTTCTTTTGCAGAAGAAAGAAAAAGCAGAGAATCATATTGATCATATGATTCTAGATTTAGAGCTGAAAGGTCATCAAGTCTCATACTTTGTAGATAAAGAAACTCAGGTCCAGAATTTAAGTAACTTTTTCAGATCACACAAATGCTAAGAGGCAAAAAACTAGTCCCTGTCCTCAAGTAACTTATAGTCTAATTGGAGAAGCAACATATAAATGAATATATGTATATATATATATATATATATATATGTATGTATGTATATAGCCACCTATATACATGATGAATAGAAAATTAAAAGTAGAAAAGTACTATAATTAAGAGGTGTTAAGGAAGGCTATCTGTAGAAGATGGAATTTTAGTTGTAACTTAAAAGAAACCAGGGATGTCAGTAGTTATTCGGTCAGGTATGCTGAACAGCTAAAGAAAATGCCCAGAGCCAAGAGATGGAATGTCTTATTAATGGAGCAGCCAGGAGGCCAGTGTCACTGGATCAAAGAATATATGTCAGGGAGTAAGGTGAAAGAAGCCTGGAAAGATAGGAGGGGACTAGGTTATGAAGGGTTTTTGAATATCAAAGAGAACATTTTATAGTTGCTCCTAGAGCAATAGGAAGACACTAGAGTTTATTGAGTAAGGAGATCACAAGACCAAATCTGTCTCTTAGGAAAATCACTTTAGGGGCTGAATGTAGGATGGAGAGGGGAAAGCCTGGAGGTAGGCAGACCTTCTACCAGATTTTCAGATTCATCAAGACCAGAGATGATGAGCACCTGCTCTAGAGTAATGTTAGTATCAGAGGAGAGAAGGGAAGACATTTGAGAGATGTTACAAAAGTGAAATGAATGGGCCTTGGCAACAGCTAGGATATATGGGGGTGAGAGATAGTGAGGAATTCCAGATGATTCCTAGATTCTGGAGAATGGTGTTGTCCTCTACAATATCAGGGAAACTGGAAGGAGGTACTTATGAAAGAAAGATAATCGTTTTTTTTGTTGTTGTTGTTGTTGTTGTTGTTGTTTTAGTTCAAGATGTCTGAAAAGCAGTCAGAAATGTGAGATTAGGGGTCAGGAGTGAGATTGGGGCAGGAAAAATAGATTTGAGATTCATCAGCATTGCTCTCATTAAATCCATGAGAACTGAACAAATGATATCACCAATTGAAGTAGTATAGGGGGAAAAAAAGGGGTCCAGAACAGAACCCTGGAGGACAGCTATGGTTACAGGTCATCTGGGAGATCACTAACTATTAATATTGTTATTAGTGATCTGGAAGAAGAATCAGCAAAAGAGTTAGAGAATTAGTACTCAGATAAGAGAGTAGGGAATCCAGAGAATGGTATCCTCAAAACATCAATAGAAGAGAGTATCAAGGAGAAATAAGTGATCAACAGAATCAAAGACTGAAGAGAGGGCAAGAAGATTATAGATTGAGAAAAGCCTACTGGATTTGGCAAGTAGGAGATCATTAGTAACTTTAGAGAAAGCAGTTTCAGTGAAATGATAAGGTCAGAAGCCAGATTGTAAGGAATTAAAAAAGAACATGAAAAGAAAAAGTGGAGACGCCTACTGTAGATATCCTTTTTGAGGTTTTTAGCTATGAAGGGCAGGAAGAGAATAGGATCATAATTAGCAGTAATAGAAAGATCAGATAAGGATATTTTCAGGATAAAGGAGACATGGATATGTTTTTAGACAGTAGGAAATAAGCTAGAGAAAGAGAGAGTTTGAAAATAAGTAAAAGAATGGTCAAAGGATATGAACAGATAGTTCTCAAGTATAATCAACAAATCTAGTCATATGAAAAAATGCTCTAAATAATTATTGATTAGAGAAATGAAAATTAAAACAACTCTCATACCACCTCGCACCTCATTTGATTGGCCAATACAAAAAAGGAAAATGATAAATGCTAGAAAGGATAGAGGAAAGTGGAACACTTAAACACTATTGGTGGAGGTGTGAACTGATACAACCATTCTGGGAAGCAATTTGGACCTATGTCCAAAAGACTATAAAACTGGGCATACCCTTTGACTCAAAACATATTTCTACTAAGTCTGTATCCCAAAGAGGTCATAGAGAAGAGAAAAGGGCCTATGTGTACAAAAATATTTATAGCAGCTCTGTTTGTGGAGTAAAAAAATTAGAAACTGAGAAGATGTCCACCAATTATAGAATGGTCTGAACAAGTTGTAATGGAATACTGTTGCACCACGAGAAAAGAAAAATGGGAAGTTTTCAGAAAAACTTGGAAAGACTTATATGAGTTGATACAAAGTGAAGTGAGCAGAACCAGGAGACCATTATATACATTAACAGAAATATTGTGAGATGATCAACTGTGAAAGACTAAACTATTATCAGCAATACAAGACCTCAGACAAACCTAAGGGGCTAGTAATGAAAAATGCTATCACAGAAGGAACAATCAGGGTTTGAATATAGATCAAATCATGATATTTCTTGCCTTATTTCCTTCATTAGTTATTTCTTACATGTGCAATATATGTCTTCTTTTTCAACACAAAGAAAAGAGAAATTTGTATTTCATGACAACACTGAAACAACCTATATCAGCATTTTTTGCTGATATAGGTCAGGGAAAAGGGGAGAGGAGATAAAGAGAGAATTTGAATTACAAAAAAATCAGGAAGCAATTGTTAAAAAATTTCTTCTATATGTAATTAAAAAATAAAAGGAATGAGTTGGTTAAAAAAAAAGGGAAGAAGTGAAAGAATAGGAATGATAGAGGAAACAGTTCAAGTGGGATCACTTGAACAAGTATCAGAGTTATCCTTGGATTAGAGTAAGACTACTTCATTACATTAGACACATGTAAAGGAAAAAGAGGCAAAAGACTCCTGAGAAATAGTAGTTAAAGAAGAACAGAGAAGAAGGCAAATGACCTTAATTTTTCTTCTTCTATAAAATATTAGGCAAGTTTTGCGGTTGAGTGAGGGCAGGGACATCCTGGGAAGCTTGAGGAGAGATGAAAGGCTTGGAAGAGCCATTATGGTGAATGGGATAGTAAACTGATAAGGGAGATATAGTTGGATTGCCTAGCAATAGTTAGGACCCAGCTGAGGCTGCCCTAACATAAATTTGTAGTGGACTGAATCAGAATGGTCAAGTTGATCTTCTCTACCTCTTTTTTTAGCATCACATATGTAGATGAGAAGAAAAAGGCAAGGATCTGAGAATGAGGCTTGGCTGCACATGATCAGCAATATTTAATAGAACTAGAGATTCAAGAGAAGAAGACAATTCTTCAATTTTGTTGATGACACCAAGCTAGGAAAATAGCTTTAAAATTTTAGATAAAAGTCAGTATCTAAAAGAACTTTTGATAGGTTAGAAAAGTGGGCCAAACAAAGTAAACTAAGAAAGTCAAATGACGTTGATGAGGACAAGAATAATATTTAATGTCCAGTTCCTGTCATATTATAAATGATCAGCATTAAATTAAAGCGTTAGCAAGGTGTTTCAGGCAACTAAAGCTTTGAAGAGACATAAACAATTTCTGAGGAAAACATCAAATACAATCATTGTCTCAACTTAAAAAGAAAACATTGCAGAGTAGGCACTGTCCCAATAACAAATCTAAAAATAGATGAAGTGTTTGCATCGCATATTCAAAAGGCCTTTCACTAACAGTACACAGCTGAAATCTGTTGCTGAATATACTACATTTGTTCTGATGATGCCTGATTGATCAAGAAGTTGAAAACAGATTTTAAAAGATCAGCAAAAACTTTGGAACCTTGCCAGGGATGTGTAAGTGGGTCTGTAGAAGAGATGTCTACTTAGTGAACATTCTGTACTAATATTCTTCTTCTACATAATCCAGATATCTTGATAACCTGAAAACCATTGGATGAAAGAGATTTCATGTACCTTTTCTTCAGCCTTCTTAGTTTACATATTTGAGAGTTAAGAATAAATATGAGGTACATACTTTAGAGCTCTAGCTCATTACAGAAAATCTCTCTTAGGCCAGAGCTATAATCTTTTACTTAATAATTGCTGTATTTATTTCCAGCTTTGGAGGAGTAAAAGAGAAATAGAAGCTCTAATTCCAGCCCTAGCAAAGTTTACAGTCTATTCAAAGATAGAGTATGTACAAATTAAATGACATAAGAATAATTACAAAGCGACATAGCAATGAGGGCAAAATAGTATAATCCAAATAAAATACGTATGTATTATAGAAAGGCATAGAATAAAGGAATAATCTGGTCTGTGTTCTAATTCATTTGGGTGGAAATTCACTCAACAGCCCCTCCAGGAGTCCCTTCTTCACCTCCTAACTGCTCCTCCCTTCTCTCCCTACCAAAAAATAAAATAAAATAAAACTTCATAAACAAGACATCCTCCCTGTATAATTTTAGATTTTCAAATGTTACTGTGGGACACAAACTTATAACAAGAAAATATCTAAGTGTGACAAAAATGTTTATTTCTAAAAAAACAAGTTATGATAAAAACAAAAACATTTTCTGAGTTCTACCAATGAAGGACATGGTACATTTTTAAAGGATATCTCTTTTTCCTCACTGTACTTGATATTTAGTATTTCAAAGGAAATCATCATGATCTTACCTTAATGAAAACTGAAAATGTCATGACAAGAGGAGATTTGCCATAAACTACTGTTAACCAGCTGAATTTTTCTGGGAAGCATCTTCCATGATCTTTCCTGTTGTCAAGTCTTTTTAGTGAATCTCAATTCCCTGCTTAACCTTATCTACCTTGTACTTCAGTTTTAAGGTTTTTTTTTCCCCCCAGAAGCCATAATTAGTGTGACAAGGTAATTCATTAACATGTGAAAGGCCTTGTGTTCCAAGAAGCAAAATGGGGGTGGAAATGCTAATTAATGTATTTTGTTAAATGCTTATCTACTTCAGTCTTGGCTAATTTATAAAATGTTTCAACTAATGAGTTTAAATCACTGGAAGGATTGGGAGAGTACTTCAAAATTTAAATTACCTTCATTAATAGCAAATATTTAAAGAATCCTGTTAGCTGTATGGGTATGGGAAGGAATTAAATTAAAGCTAATTTTATAAAGTCTTTAGCTAAGATTAAGAGAAAGAGGTGACTGCCTAAAGAAAAGGCCTCATATTCCATCCCATTCTTTTCTAACCCTAAGACTTGTGATATCCTTCTTTATATGATGGTGAAACCCCTGGGGAAAACTGTCCCCTTCTTGGCTCCATGCATGTCCCTCTGTCTTGAATTCTAAAGTCTAAAGGCAATCAAAACCAGCAAGTTAGCCACAGTCATTTGGTCAGTAAACATTTATTAGGATTGTCAACCTGGAAAAACTCAGAGCCACTGAAGTAGTTACAAAGAGCAATTCTTTAATGAGGACAAGGATGACAGTTCTTATGGCCATCACACAGAGCCAAGCTATAGGACTCTGGGAATAGTTTCCCAAGAGTGGGAATGTCCATCATAGGAATTTCTCTCATGAGAATTTCCAAGGAATTGATTTTGGAGGGAAGAAAAGGGAAGGGAAGGGAAGTGCCCGGAGCCAATCCCAATAATGTGTCTGAGACCAGCAATGCAAAATGCAAAGGGACTTTATTGTCTAGCTTGAGCTAGGGTCTCACCCCGAAAAGCTGATGTGGAACCCAAGCTGGTCTAGGGGTCAGGTATTTAAGTAGGAGCTGGTACAAGGAAACAGGAACTTGGGAAACAGATGTCTGTTCAGATAGTTTCAGGGTTGGAATTCCTGCAGATAAGCCTGTTTTACTACAGTATCATGCAAAGGTCAGGGATTTTAGTTCTAACCTTCTGGGTTCCATATTCCCCACTTCTGGAGTTGGATCATAAGAAATCATTCTTAAATATCTGTGTCATCTTAGACAGAAGGTGCAGGGGGAATGTCCAGTATTGTTGCCGAAGGACCATAAGCTGTACAGTGTTGACATGATCTTTGACAAAGGACACCAGTCTGTTTAGGACAGGGGCCAATAGTGAGAAGGAGAAGAAGGGTCACCAAGGGCCCCAGCATGGTGGAAATTAGGGTAGTAAGCCGGGGGGGAGCACTGGAATAGCTGTTCATACCAACTTCCCTGAGCCTCCTTCTCTTTACAGAGTGTAGTGATGGAGTCCCGGACTAAGCTGTATAATATGAATAAAAGCAACATTCTTCCCCCAGGGCTGCAGAGCCCACCCTGCTGTAAGAAGATAAGATCTAGTCCCCTCCTCTTTTGCAGGGCCACTTCCAGAGAGGGAGGTGAGAGGTTTTCCTAAGTGGGTAATGGATGCTTCTATGTGGGCTAGATCCTTATCGACTGCTGCCCTAAGGGCAGAGAGGCTCTGCTGGTGGAGAGTGAGAGACACTATCCCTGTGCCTACTCTGGCCAGGCTAAGGATAGTGGCTAGGGTAATAGTGGTAATGGGTTCCCTTTGGACTCGCGGGGCTCGGCTGGTTCCTTCCCAATACCTATAAAGGGCTTCCCCTGGTTGGCAGAGAACATGGGGTAATACAGTTACCAACAGGCACACTTCCTGTGAAACCCCAAGGGTGGTTTTCACAATGCACGGGATGAGACCAGTGATGGAACATAGCCATCAGGCTCCAGGAGGGGGAAGAACATAAGAGGCGGTGAGGGAAGAGGATTGGACACAGAGTCCAGGTGGGGCCTTAGTGGTGTCTCCAATGCAATGGCCTCCTCCGAGGACCATTTGCATATTCAATCTGGTCAACCTTGTTCCCCCAGGCACACTCTTAGGGGTTCTGTTCCTATGTTTTTATTTACTCAGATTTTTCTTGGTGTCCCCTACTATTCCCCCCCCGTTTCCCACCTCCCATGTCATCTTAGATCATTTAGTATCCTGTCCTCTCCGTATGAATTATTCTTCTGGTTGCTATAATAGTGAATATTATAATAGTGAATAGAGTTCACTACAGAGAATTATACATAGCATTTCTCCACATAGGAATACAGATAATTAGATCTTATTGAAGCCCTTAAAGAGTCAAATTTAAAAGTTATGAGTTTTCTTTCTTTTCCCTCTGTTTCTTATTTACCTTTTCATGTTTCTCTTGATTTTTGTGGTTGGATATCGAACTTTCCATTTAGTCCTGGTCTTTTCTGTGCAAAAACTTGGAAATCTTCAATTTTGTTGAATGCCCATACTTTCCCCTGGAAGTATATAAGTCAGTTTCGATAGGTAGTTGATCCGTGGCTGAAGGCCCAGCTCTCTTGCCTTTCTGAATATCGTATTCCAAGCCTTGCGGTCTTTTAGCGTGGAGGCTGCCAGATCCTGTGTGATCCTGATTGGTGCTCCTTGACATCTGAATTGTCTCTTTCTGGCTTCTTGTAAGATTTTTTCTTTTACTTGAAAGCTCTTGAATTTGGCTATTATATTCCTAGGTGTTGACTTTTCTGGGTCCAGTGTAGAGGGTGATCTATGGATCCTTTCAATGTATATATTGCCCTCTTGTTGTAGGACTTCAGGGCAATTTTGCTGAATAATTTCTTTAAGTATGGAGTCCAAGTTTCTATTAATTTCTGCTTTTTCTGGAAGACCAATGATTCTCAAATTGTCTCTTCTAGACCAGTTTTCTTGGTTTGTCACTTTCTCATTGAGATATTTCATGTTTCCTTCTATTTTTATCAGTCTTTTGATTTTGTTTTATTTGTTCTTGTTGTCTTGAGAGATCATTGGCTTCTAATTGCTCAATTCTAGCCTTTAGGGACTGGTTTTCGGTTATAATCTTTTGGTTTTCCTTTTCAATCTGGCCATTTCTGGTCTTCAGTTGACTTGCCTCACTTTCCAATTGTGAAATTCTGCCTTTTAAGCTGTTATTTTCTTGCCAGATCTCTTCCATCTTCCTCAACATCTCATTTTTGAACTCTTCAATAGCTTGTGACCACTTTTCATTGTTTTGGGAAGGTTTGGATACTTGTTTGTCCTCCTCTGTTGTCTGAATTTTCTCTGTGTAAAAGTTGTCGAGTGTTCCAGAGTTTTTCTCGATAATCTTTTTCTTCTGGGGTTCTCGGCTTGCCATTGTTAGCCCCACAAATTTTCAGCTTTTTCTTCACACTCAGGGTCTGCCTGCGCTTTCTAAGCTCCCGAGGGCTCCAGTCTCCTTGTCCTCAGGGTCAAGCCTCCTGGTCATCCCCGGTCTGCCCCTCTGCCCGAGGCTCCTTTAGCAGTCTCAGGAGCTGCTTCCACAGCCTCACTCCCGTCTGTACCGGGTCCCCTCTCAAGGGGTCCAAGCCTGGGCTTGAGATCTTTGTCCGTGCCTAGGGCAATGTCTTCACTGGTGCAGACACTAGGGAAAGTCCCTGCGTTCGAGATTTTTATCCATGCCTAGGGCAATGTTTTCACCTGAGCAGAAGCTCGGGAAAGTCCATGCGCGCCCCCCAGCCACCTGGGGTCCCATATCTTGCAGCTCTCAAGTACAAGCCCTGGGGCTGTTAGTGATTTACTGGTTGCCCCAATCCTGTCTTTACTCCCGTGCATTGGCCTTGGTACTGTGCGTGGTGTGTGTGTGGGTGGGGGGTGGATGGGCTTCTTGCTCTCACGTTTTAGTGAGAGCGGTTTTACCCCTTTATAGCGTGGAAATGCCCCGATTCCGCCCTGTTGTGGGGTTCCCTCGTTTGTCTGGACTCGTTTTTATGTCCCCTTGATTTGTCCTGTATGCTTCAGTTAGGAGAGATTGAGCAGCTGCTCCTTACTCTGCCGCCATCTTAACAGGAAGTTCCCCATTCAACTGGCTTCCTTTTTAATGAAGAACAAGTCCCCTGGGTCTGTTCCGCTCCCATATGCCCTCATTCCCCAAGTACAGCCCACAATCCAGCCAGTCTTGCAGGCTGAGGACCATTAAGATGAGGTGTTGGCAGTCGACCCACTGTCGCTTATTTCCTTCTGCATGTGGTGTCCTATCTTTCGTCTGGGCTTACATCCGTGGAATCCCCAGGAAAGAGAAAGGAATGGGTGTGGTCTATCTGGGGACCAACCTGTCCAGTGTGTTTTGCGTCCCCAGGGAGAGCAATAGTACTGCCCTGGGGAGTTAGGTCAGGACCTCTTGACATCCATGCAAGGGCTTATCCAGTTCCAAGTTGGGCAGCAGGGTTGCTGGGCTCAGGGTGACAGTCTCTTGGAAGGAGACTCAGGGGCTTTGAGTAACAGACTCTGATAGTGGGCAAGTCGAGCACTGGATAGCCACCTGTTCAGAGGCTGTTGGAGGACACCTTCAATGGTGTGGGAGGTAGTTATGCAGAGAGCCTGCCCGTGCATCAATTTGTCAGCACCATACCAGGAGTGCCACTGTAGCTATGATCCGCAGTCAGGGGGGCCATCCCGAGGCTACAAGATCCAGTCTTTTAGAAAAGTAAGCAAGTAGTCTGTCCCAAGGACCCAACTTTTGTGTCAACACCCCCTTGGCTATCTCCTCCTTTTCCTCTACATGGAGTTGAAACGCTTTCTCAGGGTTAGGGAGAGCCAGGGCTGGAGCGGTTAGCATGGTGTTTTTCAGTACCCGAAAGGCATTGTCCATGTTGGGGGACCAGGTCCAATCCGGCTTTTCTCTGGAACCTTTGTACAGAGACTGGGCCAGCTCAATGAACCCAGGAATCCAGAGGCAGCTATGTCCTACTGACCCAAGAAACTCCTTAACTTGCCGGGGTCCCATTGGGGTAGGGATTCCTAGGATAGTCTTTCATAGCATGAGTTAGCCACCTTTGTCCCCCTTGAAGTTTGTACACCAGATACATGACCTCCCTATCAGCCATGACACCAATATGGCAGTATGATTTTCTATATTACACTTTCCTGGTGCTGAGTCTGTGACCAAGTTGCTCTAGGGTTCTTAACAGGCAGGGCAAGAGTGGCGTCCTCGCAAGTGGCTTGAGTGGGGGCAGTGAATAGGAGATCATCCACATATTGGAGGAGGGCAACGTGAGGGTGGTCTCCCTGGAATTCTCAGAGATCTGAGGCCAGGGCCTCTTTGAAGATTGTGGGGGGCATTTTTGAACCCCTGGGGCAGCCGCGTCCAGGTCCACTGAAATGTTGTCTGCGTTTAGTCAGGGTGCCACTCGAAGGCAAATGGGGTTAGCAAACAGGGGCCAGGGGAAGTGTGAAGAAAGTGGCGTACTAGATTAGGTCTGGTGGTAATGAGCTAAGCAGGGGATATGGGTTAGGGACAGTGGGCTGAAGGTCTTCAACCAACTCTGGCTAAATTCACTCAAATGCTGGACTGGCTGGAAGTCTTGACTTCCCGGTTTGCAGATGGGCAGCAGGGGGGTGTTCCACAGGCTTTGGCAGGGAATGAGGATGCCTGCCATTCTGAGCCTGTTGATATGTGGCATTATCCTCCTCCTAGCCTCAAGGGACATGGGGTATTGACAGACACGGGACTGGAGTCATGTTTGGTTTTAGGGTTACTACGGCGGGGGTTGCTGCACCGCTAATCCGACACCAGATGTCTCCATCCACACCCCTGGTACATTGCCAATCCAGGAGTGGACACTGTCTAGGATGTCTGCTGGTGCTGGATCAGCATGGAGGCAATGTTCATCATGCAGGGACAATGTCAAAACATGGAGGGGAGACCCACGGTCATCTGTGATGGAGATCCCTGAATTAGTGGAATGAATGTGGGCTCCCTCTTTGTGCAGAAGATCTTGCCCTAACAGTGGGGCTGGGCAATCAGGAATGACGAGGAAGGAATGGGTCACTTGAAGGTGCCAGAGGTCCACCCAGCAGTCAGTAGTCCAATTATATCGTTTTGTACCTGTAGTGTCTTGTACCCAGCTGGTCTTGGAGGAAATAGACCCTGCCAGGGCAGTGAGGACTAAGAATTGTGCACCAGTGTCCACCATGAAATCCACTGGTTTCCACTCTACCTTCAGGGTTACTCGGGACTCTGGGAGGGGTTTAGAGTCCCGTGCCCATCAGTCATCCTCCTCCTGGGTCCACAAGACCTTTGTAGGACTTGCTGTGGCGGGGTAGCAGGGGTTGAGGAACATGGGCTAGTTGTAGCTTGGTTCCTTATTCCTAAGCCCGTTGCCCTGATTAATCAGTGGTTCACTATTAAGGTGTGGGCATTACTGTTTCCAATGGCCTTCCCCATTACAGTGAAAGCAACTCAACCATTCCCCATAATCTTGATTGGGGCTGCCCCCCTGGCAGCCACTGGGTGACTGTTTTAAGCTCGCAATGCCCACCACAAAAATTCTAGCTAGGTCCTGCTGGTTTTTCTGGTCCTGCTTAGCCTTGAACTCCTGGTCCTCCAGCTGGAGGAGCTCTGCCCTTTCTTCGGGAGTTTCCCGAGTGTTAAAAACTCGCTCTGCAACTTTGAGAAGGTCGCTTAAGGACTGTTCTCCCAACCCCTCAATCTTTTGGAGTTTCCATGGGATGTCAGTGGCAAATTGACTAACAAAAGCCAGGAGAACGGCAGCCCTGTTTGTCTCCACCTGGGGATCCATACGTGTATAGAGGCAGAATGCTTCCTGCAGCCTTTCCAAGAAGGTAGCTGGTTTCCTCAGGCCCTTGTCTAACTAGATTTACCTTTGCCAAATTTGTGGGTTTGCCAGCCACGGCTCAGAGACCGGCCATGAGAGTCTGGCGATAGACACGGAGACACTCCTTATCTTCAGGCTGGTCAAAGTCTCAGTTGGGGTGGTTCAGGGGGAATGCCTCATCAATGAGGTTGGGCTATTGGTGGGTCTGCCATTGATCCCAGGAACATTCTTCCTGGCTTCCAGGAGGATTCATTCCTTCTCCTCAGTAGTAAAAAGGACCTGCAAAAGCTGTTGGCAGTCATCCCACATGGGGTTGTGGGTGAAAAGGATGGAATCTAGTGAGGAAATGAGTTTCTGAGGTTGCTCTGAAAAGGAGGGGCTCCGGTGGGGAGTCCTCCCACCTCCACCTCATTGTCTGCTCCCAGGCGAGGATGCAGGGGAGCGTAGGGCGAGGGTAGAGGCTGTAGGGCAGGGGGCTTAGAGGCAGAGTCAGGTAACACGGGTGGGGCTGAAACCCCCGACCCTGATGCTCTCTGTGAGCACCCCTGCCTTGTATCCCTTTTATCCTATGAGAGGGTGAGAGTCCTGATGGCCCTTTCAGGGGTCTTGGGGGTCTGAGGGCAGGAAGGACTGAAGCCATAGGGGTGGGTCCAGGACCAGATCTTGCCAAGTAAGAATACAGGGGATCTGAACAGGGTGGCTGTACAGACCTGAGTCCAGGATTTTAGTCCTGACTTTGGAGATTATTCCTAGGTCAAGAGTCCCTTCTCTCAGCCCCTCCAGGCTAAATGCCAGCCAGTCTGAAGAGCAGAAAGTTATAAGTTTGCCTTTTTTTGACCAGCATGGACAAATGATGGGCTCTAGCTTTAAGAATAGAGAAATGGGACGTCATGAGAGAGAGTGAGGTGGATTCTCTCTGTCCATTGACTGCCTTTGGAAGTTGGGGTTAGCAGACCGTATACACAGACAATGAACACAAAAGAGGACAAAACAATATGGAGCAGACTAGACAGAAAACTAGACAGACAAGGGGAACCAGACAGACAAGAAAGACAAACACCATGTAGTCATGTGTTCACTCACCTTTCCATTGACCCCAAGAGTTAAGGGGAGATCCTTCCTGAAAATAGAGTGACATGGTCGGGTCTCTGCCCGGACTTCTCCCTTCTCTTCCAGTGCGACCACTGGTACTATCTCAACTTGCTGGGAACCTCTAACATGCCAAACTGGGAACTCCAACCCTGGGCAAGGAGATCCAACCCTTGCAGTAAAATTACCTTTAAATCTCTGTATCTTTAAATCTCTGTCCAGTCAAGTTGTAGGACTCCCCCAGTCGAGACGCCCATGCCCAGCAGAGCTCCTCTTTCCTTTAGGTTTTACTGGGAGCATGTTCAGAGGGTCTGTCAAGGTTCTGGTTTGGCAATAGGCTTCCCCATATAAGCCCCGGGGATGGAGGGGCCAGCCAGCCACTTAGTATTACACCATGAACCTTCAAGACCTCCTCCCTTGTCCCCAGCAAGGATGCTAGGGGAATTCTCAATCCCTACCACTGCTGGTCAGAACTCAATTATTCCTGTGGGATCCCGGAGGATCCTCCATATGAAGTGCCTGGAGCCGATCCCAATAATGAGTCTGAAGCCAGTAATGCAAAATGCAAAGGGACTTTATTGTCTAGCTTAAGCTAGGGTCTCACACTGAAAAGCCAACATGGGACCCTCAGCTGGTCAAAGGGTTGAGTATTTAAGCAGAAGCAAGCACCAGGGGACAGGATCTTGGGAGACAGATGTCTGTTCAGATATCTGCAGGGTTGGAATTCCTGCAGATAAGCCTGTTTTATCATGCAAGGATCAGGAATTTTAGTTCTAGCCCCCTGGGTTTCACAGTGTCATGTATTAGCCTGAATTCCCTAGGGGTAGGAATGAAACCAGATTGATTCCTGGATCAAATTGGCATGGGACTTTGTACCCCAAATTATAGAAGCACTTCAGGTCAAACTGTAAGCAAGGAAATTCCTTCTTTGCTTCCTTGCATTCTTGTTAAGGCTAAGGAAAAAGTGGGCCTGGACTTCAAAGACTTAATGATAAGAAAGACCCTCAAGAAAACTATCCCCCTTGGATTCTTCCCTAGGTTTTGAGATGGACATAAATATACATATTTTGGTTATATCCCACCATCCATTGTAATCTAGGACATTGTACTGAATTTGCAAAGGGGAGCAGGCCATTGGAGTTGGAAGGGACCCTGAAATAGCCCATTCAGAATTCTGTTTGGGAGGGGCCAACAGCAAGAAGAGTTGGAAGAGGCTTCTGAACTGTCACTTCACTCCTGACGGAACTGGGACCCTGGGGGGTTAGTTCTTTGGTTTGGATTTTGGGGTGGATCCTGAGTGAATTGGGTTCCTCTGTACTTTTATTAGTGACTATTGGGAGATCACGAATACCAACAAAGAAGACATTGAACAGCAATTCTTCAATTTGGCCAGAGAGTCCAAACTCCTTGGGGAGCAATCTTGAATGGGAGCAGGGGGTCCCTTCCCTGATCCTGCTTGAATCCATTGATCCTGTTACTTCCCTTTTATATTAGTTTAGAAATATTTGATAGAAGACTGTAGGGGGAAGAGAGAGTGGGCTACTGTGACCAAGCCACAGAAGAAGTCCAGAGCTGCTCTCTTGGGGAGAAGACTTAGCTGATAGAGAAGTTCATCCTTTCCCTCCTTCCTTGATTCCTATATACCTTTTCCCCCTGTACCCTGAATTTGATTTATCCTTTAATAAACCCCTGATAGTTTGATACTTAGAGTCTGGAACAGTTACATTGAGGGGGGATGTGATTGATCTTATGGCTGAGGGGAAGACCATTACCTGACTCCATCTTGAGGGGTAAAGCTACTGGAACTTAGGAGATGAGGGAGGCTTGTTTCAACAGGGCTGGCTCTGAGGGTGAGATCCCCTCCATTAGGGTTACAGCTGAACCCCAGCACCTTCCTTCAACATCCCCACTATAGCTTTGCCAGTTGGGATCCTTACTGAGTTTATTCCCCATACAAAATCGACCTGTTCCCTAACCTATGCCTACCTAAATCCTACGTCTTCGGGACATAAGACACCATTCGGACCCCAGTCAGGTAACCAACCCTCCCACTTCTGCCTGAGTTCATACCCTCCTCTGGTCAAGTAGCACCTACTGTCAATAAAGTATTAAAGAACCCAGAATTCATCCCTCCGAGGAGGTGGTGTCAATCCCTGCACATTATCCTCTCAGCCACTTCAACATGACTTAATTAATTTCTCTTTTTATCTCTAAGCTAAGTTATGGAGTCTTGCATTCTTGCATAGGGTACCCATCCCAAACCCCAAGGGCTCACTTCTAACCCCCCACGACAAGATCAAGTGCTGACCCACTGCAGGGCTCAGTTCAAGGTTCTCTAAAATGCCTTTGAGGTTTGGAGATGCAAAAATGAATTCAGTGACTATCTACCTTACCAAGGATGTTCAGCAGCTACTAGTAGTAGGCTATATGCTAGGAGACAATGCTTGATTAGACTTAATTTGGCATATTTCCACTGAAGTTTGAGAAATTATCTAATTAATTTGCACATTATATATTCTGAATAGCTCATGCCTTAAAATTAACTCTGCATTTTTGCTTTCTGCATCCATGGAAATAAAGTATACATGTAGAAATTTAATAGATATGTTCTAGCAATGTTTTCTGTGAGATATATTTCTATTACTTGCCTGCCATCAATGTGGAATCTAGAAACAATCTAGGAACCCTAAGTTTGTAACAGTCTGGAGACCTCAGGTTTGACCTTGTCACTGTGTAATTGAATCTGTTACTCTAAAAGCTATGATTCCCAGCAAAACTACAATTCCCAGAGCCTCACTCATTTCCTGTCATTACGTGCTGATGTAGACATATAAATTGGGTGGAGTTCTATATATAGCTCTCTTGTCTTCCTGTTGAGGCTTTAGAGGAATGGGTGTTTTGAGTAGGTAGAAAAACTATTTTGTCAGATAATAAACTTTAAAAAAATTAATACTTGAAGTATTGGACTTTAATTTAATTCTTATATCACATGAGAATTTATCCTAGAGGGAAACCCCAGACTCAGAGTTTCAGACTAACAATAGACCTTAAAGTAAGTTAAGTGGAGCTAGCAAATCCAATCAGGTGTTAAGTACCATTTTGGTCTTAGAATTTCTCCTTTTGTATCAAAGTCCTTTCTCAGGTAGCCCAGCCCTTGACTGGATCTTTCCCTTTTGTGTGTCCATTGTAAAACATCTGCTTCTCCCTGATATCCCTGTCTAGAACTTATCATTTCTTTGTAGCCATTGTAAAGCCAATCAACTATACTCCAGTCCTCAGTTCCCCAGGAGGTATATAAGTTCCCCAATTATCATGGTTCTTTGGAATTGTCATCTAGGCTGTTGTCACTCCCAGGATCAGGGTAACAGGAGTAGCCAGAGCCCTGCGGCTCTGTGACTTCAGTGTGGAGGCCAAAGGATTGTACCATGATCCCTCTCCTGATTAAAGACATGGTTTTTCTGCCTGTTTAATAGTTCTGTTTTTTTTTTTTTTTCTAGTTTAACTCTACTATATTCCCGCTTAGTTAGGTATAACCCTCCCTCCACCTGTGGTCTTTCTTCTGAATCACTCTTATTTAGATTATACACACCTAGTTAAAGTGTTACCAGAACATCAGAAATCAGTGACTAATTTCTGCACAGCTATTTTTAACATATGCTTTCATTTAGATATTTTGCTTTCTGGCAATATTCAATTGTCTGCTATTTCCCAGTCTTATCTTACAATATTTACTTCTTCTGTGTCTTTGTAGATTATGTTTGCCCTGATCTCCCAAATCTCCAAATGTTGAAATACTTAGCTTGTTTTAAGTCACCTTTCAGGAACTGCCTCCTTCCTGAATTCTTTCCTGATGCTCCCCAGCTATACTTGGTCTTTTTCTTAAATTTCTTATACTATTCTAGTCATACCTCTTCTATGCACTTATGATGATATTACTTATAGGAATTCATACAGCATAAATTATAATTACATCAAAGTGGCAAGTGAATGCTCTTGCTTAATTAAAGAATTTGCATCTAGGGCTTTTCACACAAGTAGAAACATTTCTGATTTATTTTCAAACTAATGTCAGTGATATTATGACCCTGCATTTGCAAACCAGTTGTTGTTGATGGACTGAGAAGAGTTGGGAATAGAACATACTGCTATGACAATGTAGAAAATATTACACCAAATGGTTTTTCTCTTCAATAAAACAAATGACTTAGTCTGAAAAAATATTCAATTACCATCAATAAAATGAGATCCCTGTATAGGTAACACTAGGAACTGATATTTATACAACTTTCTAAGGTTTACAAGTCATTTTACATGCATTGAGTCATAAAAACCTCACAATAATTCTGAGGGAGTTATTAAAGTTAATATAATTTTTTTTCATATGAGGAAATGGAGATCAAAGAAGTTAAATAATGTGCCTAGAGTCTCCAGCCCAGTAAGTTTCAGAGGCAGAATTTAAAAATAAGTTTTCATACTTAACTTTAGCACTAAGCTAATCTTTTGAGGCTTCAGAATTTTGGTGGTAGCTGCTCCAACAAGGTTATATATTACAGTACAGTATTAAGGTAAAATCAAAATGGCAGCAGGGGTGATGGCTGTTAGTGTCTCTGAATTTGTACAACTAAGAAACATTAAACAAATTGCAGAAAAATATGACAAAATAGTGGCATTTGGACTTTGCTTGTAAAGTCTAGATTAATTTTCTTTAACTCAAACAGAGTTTCACAAACACAGAGGCAAAAAGCAGGATTTTTTTTTCTTGGGACTATGTGGCCTCAGAGAGAAGGTCCCAAAGGCTTCTCCCTCTTATAGCATGGGATATCCTGAGCAAAGTGCAATAATGAGCAAAGGAGCAGAAAGAACTGACGTTATATAGGCATGGGGAGCTGTAAGGCCTTTTGAATGCCTCTACAGCCAGGCAAAAAGATTCATATTCCCTACATGGTTGGCCCCCTAAAACCAGTTATAGAATGTCTATGCTCCACAATCTTTCCAACTGTTTCCAGTTCTTTGCTTCTTTAAAATATTCTGTTGTAAATATAATGCTTAAAGAACTTTATTTTTTTTTGGGGGGGGGCAGGATTCAGGGTGGGTGCTGATTTCCTTGGGATGGGTTGCACAATGGAGAGCTCTCTGGACATGTAGTCAAGAAGAACTGAGTTCAAATTCAAACTTAGGCACTCAGCTGTGTGAACTTGGACAAGCCAACTTAAACAGTTTCCTTCAGTTTCTTCAACTATAAAATGGGAAAAAAATAGCCTCTACCTCCCAGAGTTGTTGTGAGGATTAAATAATATCTGAAAAGTGCTTAGTGCAATGCCTAAAGCATAATAGTTATGTGTGTGTGTGTGTTTATATATATATATTTATATATATATGCTGTTATTAATGGAATCTCTTGTTCAAACAATATGAACATTCAAGTCACTTTATTTGAATAATTCAAAATTTTTCTAAAATATTTATCACAGTAAACAGTTTCACCAACAATATATAACATTGTGTGTGCCTATAGATACCCCACAAGAATACTGAGTGTTTATATCTTTAATTATCTTTGTCAGTTTGCGAGGTGAAATTAAGTGTGGCTTTGATATCCATTTTTCTTGTGATTAGCAATTTGGAATATAATATTTATTAATGCTTTTAAATAACCTTGAGAATTGCTTGATCATTTCTTTTGACCAATTTCCTTTCTGGGAATGACCTTTGTGAAATCTTTTTTTTTTTTTAAACCCTTAACTTCTGTGTATTGGCTCCTAGGTGGAAGAGTGGTAAGGGTGGGCAATGGGGGTCAAGTGACTTGCCCAGGGTCACACAGCTGGGAGGTGTGTGAGGTCAGATTTGAACCTAGGACCTCCCATCTCTAGGCCTGACTCTCAATCCACTGAGCTACCCAGCTGCCCTGGGAATGGTCTTTTGATCTCATGTATTTCTATTAGTTATCTATCTTAACTATCAAAACCTTTTCAAAAATATTTGAAACAAATATTTTTTCACCCAAATCCACTATTTTCCTTTTATTCACTTTACTCCCTATTGATAGGTAATACCATTAGTGCTTTATTCTAATGTTTATATGTATTCAAATGTTTATATGTATTCATATATCCATTTTGAATTTCTTGCAGAATACATGGAAGATGTTAATCTAAATCTAAATTTACTAGACTACATTTCTGTTTTCCTTAACAATTCTTATCATGTAAGGAGTTCTCTTGGTAATATACATTTTCTCCACTTATCAAACACTGAATTATTGAGTTCAGCTCAATTTGTTCTCCTGATCTAATTTTCTCTTTTTAGCCAGTATCAAATGGTTTTGATGATCACTGTTTAATTTGATGCCTGTAAGTGCTATTACCCTTTCATTCCTATTTTTTTTATTATTTTCCTTAATATTCTAGAAATTTTGCTCCTTCAAATTAAAGTTTAAATAAAAATAAATATGTAGCCCTTTGTAGTTTGATTGGCATAGTCATGAATCTGGAAATTCCTTTTTGTTGTATTATTATTTTTATTATATTAACATATCAAATTCACATGTATTTAATATTCATTTTTAAACTTTAAAAATTTTCTCTAATTACATGTAAGAAAGTTTTCAAAAATTTTAAAAGAATTTTGAATCTCAAATTCTCTCTCTCCCTCTCTTTCTTCCCTACTCAAGGTGAGATGGTAAGCAGTTAAATATAGATTTTGCATGTATAATCATGTAAAAACATTGTCAACATGTCAAACAAAAAAATTAAGGAAGAAAGTGAAAAAAAGTTTTGCTTTGGTATTAGTTCAGATTCCATTAGTTTTTTTTTCCCTCTGGAAGCAGATGGCATTTTTTATCATGAGTCCTTTGGGATTGTTTTGGGCCATTACATTGAAAGCTAAGTTATTCACAGTTGTTCATTGTACAATATTGCTGTCGCTATGTACAATGTTCTCTTGGTTCTGCTTACTTTACTTTACTTCAGTTCCTGTAAGGCTTGCCAGCTTTTTCTGAGTAAAGCCTACTTGTCATTTCTTACAGCACAGTAGTATTTCATTACAACCATATGCTATAACTTAATCATTCCTCAGTTGATGGGTATCCCCTCACTTTCCAGTTCTTTGCCCTTACCAAATGAGCTGCATAAAATATTTTTGTACTTATAGGTCCTTCCCCTTTATATATATATATATATATATATCTTTGGGGATACAAACTGAGCAATGGTAATAGCAGGTCAAAGGGTAGTACTGTTTTATATAGCCCTTTGGGCACAGGTCCAAATTGTTCTCCAAATTAGTTGAATCAGTTCACTATTCCACTAACATCATATTCCAATTTTCCTAGCTTCTCTCTGAGCCAATTTCCTTTTCTTTCATAGAATCCAATCTGATAGGTGTGGGGTGGTACCTCAGAGTTATTTTAATTCACATTTCTCTAATTATTAATAGTGATTTAGAGCACTTTTTAGCAAGATTATAGAGAACTTTAATTATTTTGAGAACTGTCTGTTCATACTCTTTGACCACTTATTAATTGGGGAATGACTTATATTCTTATACATTTGACTTATTTCTATATGTATTGAGAAATGAGGACTTTTTAAAGAGAGACTAGTAGATAATTTTTGTAACATTACTATAACTTTTTCTCCATTTAGTTTCTAACTCTGGATCTCCTAATTTGCCCTCTTTTATTTATCAATTTCACATCTCTTTTCTTATCCCTTTCCCTTTCTACTTTCCTGTAGGGTAAGATATATTTCTATACCCTATTGATTGTGTATATTCTTACCTCATAGAGCTAGTTCTAATGATACCAAGGTTCACATGCTCCCCTTGTCAACTCTCCCATCTTCCTCACTACTAGAAAAGGTTTTTCATGGCTCTTTTATGTGAGATAATTTACCCTGTTCTATTTTTCCTTCTCCCTTCTCCCAATGCATTCATCTATTTCATGCCTTCATTTTTTTTCAGATTTCATCGCATCACATTCAACCAACACCTTTGACCTCTGTCTAAATATACCCCTTCCAGCTGCCATTATGATGATAAAGTTCTAAGGAGTTACAAAAAGCACTTACCCATGTAGATATAAACAGTTTAAACTTACTGAATGTTTTTTGATTTCAGTTTCTTCTTTGCCTTTTGATGTTTCTCTTGTGTCTTGTATTTGAGAGTCAAATTTTCCATTCAGCTCTAGTCTTTTCATCAGGAATGTTTGAAAGTCCTTTTTTCATTCAATATCCATTTTCCCCCTGAAGGATTATACTCAGTTTCTTGGTTGAAGTCCTAGCTCCTTTGCCCTCTGGAATAGCATATTCCAGGTTCTCTGATACGTCACTGTAGAAGCTGCTAGATCTTGTGTATTTTGAGTATGGCTCTATGATATTTGAATTGGTTTTTTTTTGGCTTCTTGTAAAATCTTTTCCTTTACCTAGGATTCTGGAATTTGGCTATAATATTTGTATTTTTTTGGGGAATTCTCTCAGTAGATGATTAGTGGATTCTTTCAATTTCAATTTTGCCCTCTGGCTTTAGAATATCACAGCAATTTTCCTTGAAAATTTCTTGAAAGAAGATGTCTAGGGGACTTCCAAGGGAGGAGCAAAGATGGTGGAATAGAAGCAGGGAAAACTTGAACCACTATGAGAATCCTCTTCAAGAACCCTAAAATAAGACCTTAAAATGACTACTGGGGGGAAAGAATCAACAAGGAGAAGTAGCTTTCATGCACAGAACAACTTGAAAAGCAGGCAGAGAAGGGCTGATTCACTGAAATGAGAGGGGAACACAGCCTGCAGAGAAAACACCAAAGAGTAATGATACAAGCCAATGGCAAGCCCCCCTTACCCCACATCTACCAGCCCAGATTTTTTGAACCTGGGCCCAAGTCAACTGTGGAGACCTTGAGACCCTGCCTAAGGCAACATCAGTGCAACCCATAATACTCCTTAAAGTTCCACACCTTGCAGTGAGGTCCTGAGTCCTAGCACAAGGCAGTATACTGTATGCTTGGTTTGTATAAGTGGAGTGGGGGAAGGGGGGAGAGTGGGGGAAGCCCTGTACCCCAGTGATGGGGGCTGGAAGTGAGCAATGAGGGTTGGTAATTGGAACAAGACCTTCATACTCTAAACTCTTGTATTTCTCACTAGTTAGTACTAGTTAAACATCAACTGAATATTTGTAGTTTCAGCATTAATCAGTTATGAATTACAGAATCTGTATCATTATTAATCAGTTCATCAATCATCTTGTCCTGGATTTGTAATGCTCTATTCTCATTACCACCTTTGTACCTAACTTGTTTTAGTAATTACTCATATTGTTCTATACTTAATTTAGTTTAAAACTGTTAGACATTTAATTACCTATAGTGGTCCTCCAATGTACTGCATTGCTTCACCCCATGTTCACATTATAGAAAAGTGGTGAGACTTCTCCCACTTTGACAAATGATGACAAGGTGGACAATGGGGGAAACATGGGACCCGGGCACTAAGGGCCCCAATAGTACAGAAGGATTGCCCAAACCTGCACATGCTCCTTATTCCCTGTGACATATGTTTCAAATTGAAAAAGACATTTCTACCTGAATTTGGCCAGGTCCATTTTCCAGGGTTTTGGAGAAAGGTGAAGATTTCTCTAGAATGAGAGATGACTAGATTTCTGACCCTCAATAAAAATACAAATCCTGATCCACACCTGGGGCTGTTATTCCATTACCTACTGGGCTATTCCATCAGCCCCAAGGGGTACTCTCTCACCCATAGAGCTGCTACTCTACCAGCTCAGAGGCTAGTCCATCAGCCCAAGACTATGGGGCTAGCTAGTTCATCAGCTCCAGGGCTGTGGAGATGCTCTTCCATCTGTGGGGCTGTTATTCCATACTTGGAGCTCCTATTCTGTATTTGTAAAGCTGCTATTCCATCAGCTCCCCATCTATTAGCCTCCAGGCTAATCCATTAACCCTAAGGCTATCTGATTAGCCCCCAGGCTATTCTACCAGCTATCAGGCTATTTCACCACCTTAAATCTCTTCTTCAAATGAAATTCTTTTCTTCTGGATTGAATGGAGTTTGAGTGTTCTTTTCAATTGGGGCAAGAACATGGTACAAACTTGGGTGAATTTCTCCCACAATTTATTTTGGTGTGTTGGCAGGAAATAGAATTTGAGCTGCCTTTGGTCCTTAGGTAAGAAAAATAATCTCCTTGTTAACCCCTGCCCCATCCTCTCATAATGGCCAGCTATAGTTAGGAGTAGGACAAGGCTATATAGGAAAAAGCATTGTGCCTTTCTTGTGGGATGCAGTTCAGGCATTATGGGTCAAGGAGCATCTATTCCCAAAGATTCTCCATTGGGCACTCTTTTGAAGCATTGGGACAAGTTAGATCTATCTAACCTGAGGAAGAAGGGAATGATTTTTTATTACAATATTTCCTGGCCACAATACAGCCTAAAAGACCTAGAAGTGTGACCTATTAATTGTACTATTGGTTATAAAACACTTTCATTTAGACTTGTTCGTTGGTGAGAAGGCAAGTGGACAGAAATATCTTACATCCTGGCCTTCATGGCTCTGGTGCAGAACCCAGAAGTTAGTGGACAGTGTCGGGTATGTGGGACTAGGAAGGCCAAAGAAAATCTAGAGCCAGATCATTTAGAAGAGCTTATCATGGCCCCAGTCCTGTCTTCTCTTCCTAACTCTGCTCATGCCATTCCCCCAACCTCCTTACCTGTTGGTAGCGGCTCTGTCCCCTTCTCATCTGTATCCTCTGCCTCCTCTGTCTCCTCTGGTCCCGCTCCCTCTGCTCCAGCAGAAGCCCCTCTTCCAGCCTCTGCAGGTCTGCCCCCTCCCTTTTATCTGCCTTATACCCTCCCTTGACACCTACTGTCCAACCTCCTCTGCCTCCTACCAGGAGCAGCTTGTCACATGCCCTAACCTGCCCCCCACCCCCCACCCCAAGTGACTACGGGGGATTGGAGGGTGCATGTTCATGTGCCTTTTTCCATGGCTGATTTCTCACAGATCAAGGAGAAATTAGGAAGATATCATGAAGATCCCACTCTGTTCATTGATGGGTTTAAACAATCACCCTGTAGTTTGATATTTCCTGGGACAACATTGACAACTTCCTGTCTAATTGTTGTATAGTGGCTGAAAAGTAGAGAATTGGGGATCTGGCTCAGAAGAAAGGAAGTGAGTTAGCAAGCATTGACCCAAAACTCCCCCCCAGGGGAACTAACCCTGGGTGAGACTATCAGAGAGATAGAGATAGGGAAAAAGAAAAAAGATCGAGATAGGAAAAGGAGAACTCATGTGTTGAAATGTTTGATTGAGGATATGGGGAAAGGAGTAAAAAAAAAAAAAAGTTAATTATAAAAGTAAAAGAGGCCACTCAAAAAATAGGGGAAAATCCTGCCATGTTTCACAGCAGGCTACCAATTTAAATCCTGGGTCTCAGGAAGAAAGCACTCTCCTAATATGCATTTCATTAGTCAATCAGCCCCTGATATTAGAAAGAAACTGCAGAAATTGGAATTTGCCCCGCCAAACACCCATCTCAAACTACTTGATGCTGCCCTGTTTTTTAACAACAGGAACCTAGAATAGGCTGAGGAGAAAGACTGTAAGGTTCATGCCCATTGCAAGGAACATGCACTGTTTATTATAGTTTCCATGTCTGACCGAGACCCTTCTAGTGAGAAACCAGCTCTGGACAGAACAGCATTTCCCCAGAGTTTGGAATCAGCATGTTTCTCCTGAGTCAAGGGTCAGCACCTGACTTCCATTGAAAGAGGTTCAGTGGTCTTGTGGATGCTCTGAGAACAAAAAGCATTTGCCACCAGGCCCCTGTCCCTCCAGTGGGGAGAAGGGACATTGGAAGAGCAAATGCCCTCA
The DNA here is from genome assembly GCF_016433145.1 of Gracilinanus agilis. Lineage (NCBI taxonomy): Eukaryota > Metazoa > Chordata > Mammalia > Didelphimorphia > Didelphidae > Gracilinanus > Gracilinanus agilis. The sequence continues at coordinate 549,444,810 of NC_058132.1, read as the reverse complement.
GAAAGGTCCTGTGTCTCAGCTTCCAGCACTAGAGTCTTAAGACCCAAAGGCGAGCCTCGGGTGATATTGGATGTGGCAGGTAGGAACATAAGTTTCTTTGTCCACACAGGGCCACTTTCTCTGTTCTTCCCCAATTCTCTAACCCCATAAAATCTTCTCAGCATTAGACAGTGGAAATAGAGGGTCATCAGTGGGGCTGCTTAGAGACTTTGCTTCCACCCTCTAGATTTGGGGATCACATGCTTAATTTCTCAATTGGATTTTCTAAATTGTCTCTATCTCAAAATTAGTAAGTGTGTATATATTGTTTTGGAAGCAACCTCTTAATTTTTAACCATACTGAACTTAGAAAATTTTCAGATTTATGAAATAAGAATTCAGTATATGATGTGTGTATCATTATCAGATAGCAACTATGCAACCAATTTCTGTTTGCAAATTGTGATATCCTAGGGTTTGCAGTTTGAAAAATTTAAATCATTTTGGCAAAATAATCAACCTGCTGGTCAGTAATGTAGGTAAAGCCATAAATCTAGCACCAAGCAAGCTATGTGATCAGCAGAAAATTAAAAGTTTGTTTTGAGATCATGGAGTAATCAACAAGTAAGAAGAAAATTAAGCACTAAGATTTTTCAGTCAAGGAGAAATGCTCAGAAACTCCTTTACATAGCTAAGATATTAGCATTAAAAAGGAGAAACTTTTGAATTTGCCATTTTAGGATGGAACATCTCTCAGAGTGAAGTTTATTTGGATTATAAAACAAGTAGAAACATTAAGAGTTAATAAAGAAAGTTGTAATCAACTTTAAGAAGAGGATTTGAAGGTAAAAGGTGTGAATATTTTGAAGCTAATAAGCTTAAGCTATTTTCAATGTTTAAAGCAACTAAGAGAAACCAACTAAGCATTTTCCTCATCTCTCAGTATAGAAACAACTGGGAGTTGAAGCCATCATTAATCAAGGTAAAGTTAGTGGAAATTTAACTCCATGCAAAATTATTAACCCTTTTCTGACTAAATGAAAAGGGGAGACAGTATATGAATTGAAAAGAATCCCTGGATAGTTTAAGCACGATAGTGGTATGGGGGAAAAAATCTCATCATTTAGGTCTATTATTGAGTGATGAGACTCTGTAAGGATTGGAAAAATATTGGGAAGGAAAATTGATAATCACTGAGTGGAAAAGGTAAAGGAAAAAAAAGTCTTGCAGATTTTCCTTTAGCTGTAACTTTTTGGTCTATGTGAACAGTCATCAGCCCTGCAAAACAAACAAACAAAAACTTGTTCAGGTTATGGAATCTAAAACAATAAAACTGAATCACCAAGAATGTACAAGTCTATTTATAATACAGGAATAATTTCTAATAATTAGTCTTCATGCCAGGATGAGTTATAACTTAAGGAAGAGAAAAAAGAATCAAGTAATAGTTGTGAAATCAAACTTCTTTATTGTGTGTATGAATCCTGGAAATTTTTTCAGCTCTAAACTGCAATTGGTGATATTTGCCTTTTGAGATAAAAGCTTTTGGGGCTACACCTAATATTATTTTGGGTTTTGAATTCAGGTAGAGTTATCTGATGGATAATGGATCATTATGTTGTTAGTCCACCATTCAAGAGAAAAGCCACAAGCTACTCAGGCAGAATGTGATCTTTAACTTTTACAGGTAGAGATTCATATTTAGAAAAGTTGAGGGAACAATTTCAGCATAGCTAAGATGGGGTCTTCTTGCCTTTTTCTGGAATAGGAATGTTCCTACCTGATTATTCCCGAGTCTGACTGTGAAATGCAATGGTTACTGCATTGAATGATAACTCTGGCTCTTACCTGAAGTCAAATAGTGCTGTTGTTATAGTCCTTTTCCTGCTCTTTCCTTTCATAACAAAATTCTATAGTAAAAGCAAGTGGTCAATGGGAGATAGGAGCTGTAAGATTAAAATTAATATCCAATAACTCCAAGTATCATATTTTATAAGATTTATTAATAATCACTTGAAGTAGAGGAAATAAAAAGACAAAAAGAAGGGGTGGGGTTACACTCAAACTCTATCTCCAAAACGTGAGGACATAAAGTGAGAAGGAACATAGGAAGCTGGGATTTGGAGTCCTGGGGAACAGATTCTAATTACAGAGAGCATGATGCAAATTGTAAGATGTGACTGTTTTCAGTATGTCATTCCATATCCCAAGCAATCAAATGAATTGGTCATTGAAGTCTCTGAAATTTGAATGTGCATAGCAACCAAATATGCCCCACTATTTAAGCATCTCTACCCCACCCCAAATTTTTGTTTCAGTTGGAGTACAATTAAACTCTTGTAATTTAATTCATTTGTATAATCACTGAATCTGGGGTGGAAGAATCTATTACAAGAATGTTGTAACTTATGTTTTCATAAAAGTTATACTAATGTGTATTAAGATGTGCTTTGTAAAAGATTTTAGCAGGAACACCTAAAAATTCTCTACAAGCAACATGGAACCAAAGAAGCTAATCTACTAAAGAGGAAACCTGTCCCTGACTATCAGAGAAAAGATGTTTTTTGGAACTCAGATCACTACATGGGACATGTGAGATCTGAGATGAAGTTTTATCAGCATTGGGGATCAGCTACTAAAATGCAAAGAGGCCTGATATTTGTTAATGCTGTTAAATGCTATTATATCATCTTTGCTTTCTGTGTTACTATATCTGCATACTCATTTCTTCTATACTACTAAAGGACATTTAAGATCAGAATAGTCACACTTTAGGCTAAAATCCACCTCAACTGGCCTGATATTTTGCCTCTACTTCTTTTCTACCCACATTAGTGACAAAATGGGGATTAGCAACACAGCTTCCCTGGCAAAAAGGGAGGTCAGAGGTTCACTAAATGTGTTTGTTCATCAGGAAGGATGGGTAATCCATACTTTCAGTTTCCTACAAGCTCTCACTGACATCCATATCATCTTGTGAGCATCCCCTACAAGTCAGGAAAGTACCAAAGTAATGAATGTCTGAACACTTGGGATCCCCATGAAGTTCCTGTTTATTTTCCATTATGGACCCCTTCCTGGTTTCTTCATTAATAGTATTCCTCCTCATAATTTTTGGTGCCTGTCTTCTAAATGCTCTCACTAATTTTGTTTCTTCTTGGTTACACTCTGTTAGATTTATCCCACCTGAAACCAATATCCACCTCCTGGGTCAAGCCCATTGATCTTTTTCAAAGACTCAACTAAGGCCAGCTCAGCATCCCAACTCAGCCTGAAGAAGTCATGGAAATTGAAACCTTTGCCCATTCTCCCCAGATTTCCCAATTTCTGGGCTTTTAAGAACAGGGAATGATGGAGGCTGGCAGCAGACAGTGAGAGGTAGTAATAGGAACAAGACAATCATACTCTGAAATATTGTAGTTCTCACCAGTTAGCACTAGTTAAACATCTACTGAAAATCTATAGTTTCAGTTTAGTCAAGCATGAATTGCAGAATCTGTATTGTTGATCAGTTTATCAATCATACTGGATCTATAATGCTCTATAATGGTTACCAACTTTGTGCCTAATCTGTTTTATTAATTATTCATATTGTCCTATATTATGTGTACATATATCATATTATTCTATATTATAATAGACATAATTAATTACCTATAGTGGTCATCCAAAGTCCTGCATTCCCCCACCCCATATTAGCATTCCAGATGAGTAGTGAGGCCTTTCCCATCTTGACAAATGATGACAAAAAAATGGCAGAACATGAGAACTGCACTTAGGAGGATTCCCCAAAACTGCACATGTTCTTTATTCCCTATGACACATTTGTCAAACTGTAAAACACACCTCTGCCTGAATTTGACCAGGCCCATTTCCCAGGGTTTTGGGGAAAGGTGAAGATTGCTTTGCAATGGGAGATGACTAGATTTCTGACCCTTTATAAATATGTAAAACCTGATCCACACCTGGGGTAGCTACTCCACATCTGGGGCTGCTACTCTGTTACCTACTGGGCTATTCCATCAGCCCCAAGGGCTACTATAAAAATAAAAATTAAAATTAATATACAATAACTTCAAATATATTTTATAAGACTTATTAATAATCACTAGAAGTAAAGGAATAAAAAGATAGTTATTTAACAAAATAAAAACACGTGCCCATGGCTAATCTACCTGCTCAAAAGTCCCATGTTCATAGCTGAGCTCATAAGAAGAGAAGAGAGCTAGAACAGGAACTCACCCAATTTATCTCCTGTCTACCTCAGCAGGCAAGGACAGGAAGTGAGTGGGCTCCTGGGTAATGTAGTTCAAAGGCACAAGATTCCAATTACACACTACTCCATCACAGCTAGAACTGCTACTCTACCAGTTTAGAGGCTAATCCACCAACCCAGGGTTATGGGGATATTCCATCAGCCCAGGCCCAAGGAGATGCTCTTCCATCAGCTGCAGGGCTGCTGTTCCATACTTGGAGCTGCTATTCTGCACCTGTAGAGCTGCTATTCCATTAGCTGCAGAGAGGCTACTCTATTAGCTTCCAGGCTAATCCATCAACCCTAAAGCTATATGATTAGCTTCTAGGCTATTCATCTAGCTATTAGGCTATTTTTATCACTTTAAACCTCTTCTTCAAATGAAATACTTTAATTCTGAATTGAAAAGAGTTTGAGTGAGGGTGAGACCTTGCTACAAACTTGGGTGTGTGTCCCCCACAACACTAGTGCAAAGGCAGTCTGCAGCATACCTAGCTTGTGTAAGCCAAGATTGAGACCCAGAGAGAGCCTTAAATTTAAGGCAAAGTTACAAGGCCCAGGGCAAAGTAGTCTTCAGTGTGCTTGATCTATGTAGTTAATAATTTATAAAACAGAGGCAAAGCTCCAAGCCAATAACAGGTTTAATGAGAAAAATTGGTGTCTCTCAGCAAAGCTGGGGCATAAGATTTTCCATATAATCTAAGACAACTGAATGAGAGTTTTCCCAATATCCAATCACTAATCCTAGGTTTCATTGATAAGGAGGTCCATTTAGGATGGATGAGCAGAAGTTACGTTTAGGATGAATGGGTGGTGAATACATTTAGGATGAATGGGAAGAAGATATATTTCCTAGGAGTGATTGGGTGCTGTCTTCTTGAAGAGGTGTCTCTGCTTTTTATTGAGTTTTGTTTGGTCAGGATGGTTTTCAAGCAGTTAACTAGATTACTACCTTATAGTCATGAGAGGTCCAAAGAGACCCTTGCTCTTAAGGATGTACCCTATATTGCTATTTGCAAAGCCCCTACCACTCATTATCCTGACATGCAGAGAAAAGAGGAAGTAGCTACATTTACTGCCTATTTAGAATTTTTTAAATAAAATATAATTTCTAGATTTCTCCCAGTTGATTGTAATAGCTGGGGTCTTATTTAAAAAGAATCAGAAGGTCAGTGATTCTCATTCTCTTTACTTAATCAAGCCTAGAGTGATATGAAGCCCCTGCCTAAGCCTGAGGCTAGACTCTGAGCCCCACTGCTAAGGTTGCTCATAGTGGTCATCACCAATCTCAGGGGGTGATTGAATCTGTAGTGGGAGGTGGTTTTCAGAGCTCCCAGCCCACAGACCACATACTACCTTGGAAGAATTGAAACTTGCAAAAAACCTAGAAATAGAGCTAATGGTAGCAATAAGGAAAAACTGAAGTTTAAAAGAGTATCTGTCATGAGAACAGATTCCATCTTTAAAATAAAAGTGAAAATCAAGAAAAAGACTGGGAAAATTGGCAAACATTAACATTTAAAAAAAGAACACCTAACCATAGAAAATTCTTATGGAGACAAAGAAGAGTAAGGCACAGATATAGGGCAGTGAAAACAAAGCAGGTACATGCAAAGCTTCAAAAGAAAAATACTATTTGGTCTCAGGCTCTTCAAAAGCTTGAAAAAGGATTTCAAAATCAATTAAGAGAGGCAGAGGAAAAATGGGAAAGATTAAATGAAAACAATGCAGGAAGAAAATGGTAGCAGAATTGGCCAAGTTAAAAAGGAGGTTCAAAAGTTCATAAAAGAAAATCATTCATTAAAAATTAGAACTGGTAAACTTGAAGCTAATGATTTCAAGAGATCAAGAAACAATAAAACAAAACCAAAAGAATGAGAAAAAAATAGAAGAAAACATGAAATATATCATAGAAAAAAGCAACTAACCTGGAAAACAGACCTAGGAGAGATAATTTAAGAATTATTAGGCATCCTGAAAGCTATGACATAAAAAAAAAAAAAAAAAAAAAAAGCCTGGACACCAAAATATAACAAAGCCATATCTGATTAAAAGAGATAAGGAAGGAAATTACATCTTGCCAAAAGGTACAATAGACAACAAAGTAATGTCAATATTAAAGATATATGCACCAATTTTACAATCGAGTAAATGAGGCAAGCAAGTTAAGTGATTGACTCAGAGTCTCAAAGCTAGTAAATGTCTCAGGCTGGATTTGAATTCAGATCTTTCAAACTCCAAGCCTCACCTTCTATTTGTTGCTGTTGTTCAGTCATTTCAGGTTTGTCTTGGAGTTGGTGGCCCCTTTTAAGATTTTCTTTACAAAAAGAACAGAATGGTTTCCCATTGCCTTCTCCAACATTCTGTAGAGGGTCTTCCTATGAGAACTGACTGTTAATATCCTTTGACCATTTATCAATTGGGGAATTCTTTTTATTTTTATGAATTTGACTCGGCTTTTTAATATATTTGAGAAATGAGACCTTTGCTAGAGACCTGCAATAATTTTTTCCCAATTTATTGTTCTTCTTCTTATATTGATAGCATAGGTTTTATTTCTACAAAATGTTATAACAATGTGATCAAAATTATCTACTTCATTTTTTTGTAATGTTCTCTATTTCTTGTTTGGTCATAAATTCTTCCTTTATCCATTAGTCTGTCAGGTAAATTTTTCCATGTTCCCCTAATTTATTTATAGTGTCACCATTTATCTCTAGGAAAAGAAATTCATTTTGACTTTATTCTGGTGTATTGTGTGAGATGTTGGTCTATGCCTAGTTTCTACTATAGTATTTTCCAGTTTTCCCAGTACCTTTTGTCAAATAATGAATTCTTCCCCCCAAAACTTGAATTTTTAGGTTTGTCAAATGCTGTTACTATGACTATTAACTAGTCAATATTGATTACCTAACAGATGTTCTTCACATTTTGTGCGTGTATGTGTGTGTGTGTATGTGTGTGAGATGGACCACATAAGCAATTTGATTAAACCTGTTAATCTCTTCTCAGAATAATCTTTTAGAAGGCATAAAATAAATACTAAGAAGTTTGAAAAGAAACAATTACTTATTAAAAAGCATTTATCAAAATATGTTTAAAGATAATTTCATAGAATCCAGTTTAAGAACCAATGATCTAGAATAATTTCTCATATTTGTCATTTCTTATGGTATGAATAGTATTCAGTTATATTCATATAATACTAATTTTTTCACTATTACTTTATTAGTACATACCTTACTGTTCTTAGAGTTTTGTTCTTCTAAAAAATGTATTGTTTCCATTTTGGAACCCAAATCCCCACAGTGTTTCTCTTTGGGTCATGATTCATAATTAAGTAAGCAAAATAGATCATGTCTTTTTGCTTGTCACCTTATTCCCCATTGGATCTAGTTTCCTACTTTCCACATGTAAGTATGTGTAAAGAATGATTAAGAGATAAAAAGGGCTGAGAAGGAGAATATCCTTCCTAGTCCTTTGACTACTACTCAGAGTGGGAAATTTCCTATGGCATCTTATTGTCCATCTCAGCACATACACACACAAAAATAATTCCCACTTTCTTACTGTCATATCTAAGTTGACTATTGGTCAAAATGATCATGACAGTTATTCTCCCAACAGCCCTACTCGGTGAATAGCAAAATCCCTGCCCCTCCCTCAAGTGTGGCCAGTGTAAACATATATCAAAAATACTGACAGTAAAATAGAGCAGGAGAGCACCAGGGGACAGGTGTGGTGGTTAGAAGATGAATAATTTTCCCCATCACATCCAAAACAGTCAATGCAATTCCTAGAGAACTACACAGATTAATTTACTTTTAATCCTATGCGGTCTAATACCTGTTGTGGGCCAATAGTTATTTTTTTTTTTTTTGTCTTTCATATAGAAAGCTGCTGACAATGACTGCACCTTTAAAAGGCTTCTTCCATAAAGTAAAGTAGCTATCATACCAGGCATTGATTTTTTAAAAGGAAGTCAGGAATCCCAGGGATAAATGGATGGCTGCATCCGGTGATGAAGAGTCACAAGTAAAAGATTAGTGAAAAATAGGTTCAGTGAACAAAGTGAATTGGCCTCATTTACCACTTTGACTATCTCTCTAAATTTCCCTTTCTTCTAAATGTTGATTCATACTAAATAGAAGATTATTGCTCTAAGCATCAAATTAATTTAAATTTAGGAGATATCTATTTGGCAAAAATGAAAGGCAGGGAAGAATTCCAACTAATTATTTGGTGGTAAGATGACCTGAGAAAAAAAATGGAAAGTAATTAATTGATTGATTGATTTTATTATTTTCTCTCAATCAGTGTAGGACTTTATATGTGCTATGAGACGTGTTACAGAATCATTGGATAGAAAAAGGTTAACAGGTTACTGATCTAAGAGAAATCAGATCAATGGATATTGTGGTTCTAAAGAAAAAATTGGATTCTTTTTCTTTTAATGTTTAAAAAAAGGGGGAAAGGAACTTTACACCTTTTTAAAATTCAGTTTGGCTAAAGGTAAAACTATTTAACAACTTTGACTCTATTATAATTTAATTGACCTACCTTGGCAATAAAATATCTCTGGCCAATTTAAATTGTCTAATAGAAATTGTTCTTTCAAAGCAAGGAGCAATTAAAGAGTTTTGTTTCTTTTATATGTTATTTTGAAAAGCTTGCTCTTCCTCGTTAATGTTGATTTTTTTCTCTACCAAATATAAGTTTTTATTAAAAGTTCTAACACATCTAATATAAATTTTAAAAATATTAACAGCTCCCTGACACTTAGCAAAATGATCTATGAAATGATAATCAAGTAGTAGATTATACAATTCAGCCTATTAAAATACCATTCTTAAATACTTCAGAAGAGCCACATGTATGTTTTAGGGAAGATTGGAGTATAGTCATCAAAGCACTTGGTTTTATGATATAGCAGATTTTTGGAAACATACGTTAAACTTCTAGCAGACTTTGCTACTTTGATTCACTTTTTTTTATTTCTAAGAATGAGATCACATCATGGTCTTTCAGGCAAAGTTTTAAAAGGCCAATCTTTCTCTTTTCTCTGAGCACAATCAAGATCTTGTGACTTTTTATCCCTTTGTATCCATAGCTCTTTACAATTGAGTCTTTTGCTTGGAACTGTTGTTACCTGATAGGAAGAAAACCATTGGAATCTTCTAAAGTGAAGAGGAGGAGGAGAAGGGAAGATAGTCCAAGTATGTAGTATACCCTGGGTGAAGATAAGTGGGCAAGGATTCAGTAAATGACTAGTGGGTCAATCGGTCTGTAAAGGAGGCAGTAATAATAGGAAAATATGAGACAAGCTTGGAAAGATTGATTGGAACCATATTCTGGAGATCTCTGAAAACTCACCCTGTAAAAATCTTGCCTCCCAAAGCCTACCACGGATGAAAGAATACTGGACTTGAAGGCAAGATATTGACCATTTTCATGACCTTTGACAAATAACCTAAACTCTTAAGGCCTCAATTTTCTCAGTAAAATTAGATTAGTTTCACCAATTATCTTACAAGTATGTGGGGAGGATTCCATCATCTTTTCATACTATAAAAATGGGAGCTCTTGTCATTCTGAAATTATTATAATGCAGGGATGTGGAAAGCTAGACATATACTATACCATCTTGAAATGCTGATCTGTCAAAAATAAATGGGAGGGGGTGGGCAGCTGGGTAGCTCAGTGGATTGAGAGCCAGGCCTAGAGACGGGAGGTCCTAGGTTCAAATCTGGCCTCAGATACTTCCCAGCCGTGTGACCCTGGGCAAGTCACTTGACCCCCATTGCCCACCCTTACCACTCTTCTGCCTTGGAACCAATACACAGTATTGACTCTAAGACTCTAAGAAGGTAAGGGTTTAAAAAATAAATAAATAAATAAATAAATGGGAGGGGGTAGAGAGGATGAGTACTTCTAGTGCAGTGTTGGCAAACCTTTTAGAGACTAAGAACCCAAATTGAACCCTAAGCTGCCCGTAAACGCCCCCTTCCTCCCACCCCCATTACTCCAGATAGGGGAGGGAGAAAGCACTCCCACTGGGCTGCTGGGCAGAGAAGCAGCAGATCATGTGAAAAATGTCCTCAGGTGTGTAAGGAGAAGAATGGAGCAGCCCCCTCCAGCATGCAGAGCATGTTTGCCATGGGGTTGCCAACATGCCTCTGGTAGATCCCAGCCTCTTCCTAATTGTCAGATCTCTTTCATTTATTTATTTATTTATTTATTTATTCATTCATTTATTTATTTATTTATTCATTCATTCATTCATTCATTCATTTATTTATTTATTTATTTGTTTGTTTGTTTGTTTATTCATTTATTTATTTATTTGTTTGTTTATTTGTTTGTTTGTCTGTCTGTCTGTCTGTTTTTAAACCCTTATCTTCCATCTTGGCGTCAATACTGTGTATTGGCTCCAAGGCAGAAGAGTGGTAAGGGTAGGCAATGGGGGTCAAGTGACTTGCCCAGGGTCACACAGCTGGGAAGTGTCTGAGGCCAGATTTGAACCTAGGACCTCCTGTCTCTAGGTCTGGCTCTCAATCCACTGAGCTACCCAGCTGCCCCTCAGATCACTTTTATAACTCCTTATAGAGTTCTATAACCCAAGTCAGTAATCAAATTGTGTTCTTATGCACACATCAGTTGACACAGCTCTGGAAATGTCTTTCGATTGTGTGGGGTGTGTGTGTGTGTGTGTGTGTGTGTGTGTGTGTGTGTGTGTTTACAGAACATTTAGGGTATCACTAATGTTCCTCCTTGAGGAATATGCCACTTTCTCACCACACAAGGTAGGAATTATACTTTCCTACTTTGGCTAGAAAGAGGGGAACTGCCAGAACGACAATTTGGGGAATAAGAGGCTTTCTGGCAGTCTTAATTACTCAATGTATTTAATGCATCATCAAAGAGATTTAGGATCTGTCCAGTTGCTTTTTGCCCTTAATTTTACGGTTACCTCAGTTATCTTCAGGTTTATATACAGGGAACCTTTCCTCTTTATTCCCAACCAAATAAAATCAAAAGCCAGAAGGGAAAATGAATCATGATTGTCTAGCTGTTAATGTTGGTGACTCATTTTCTCATCCTTTTAAAAATACATGTTTATACATAGTGTGGTAAATAGTATGGTCCTTTATATGCTTAATTTAACTTTGTACTAGTTATTCTTTTACTAGCGACTGTATCAGAAAGGAATTACTTTGCATACTGTATTTTTTCAGAGACTTGGACAAATTTCTGGAGCTCAAAAAGTGTCATCAAGCAGTAGATTAAGAAAAACCTTAGAGGTAATACCAAAGAAACCAAAAACAAATAAAATTTTATAATGTTCTATAAAACCATAGGTGTTTTGGAGAACTAATGCAATTGTACAGATGATGAATAAAAAATAAACTCTGCTTTTAAAAAAAACCTTTAAAAAGCAAACAAGGGGCAGCTGGGTAGCTCAGTGGATTGAGAGCCAGGCCTAGAGACAGGAGGTCCTAGATTAAAATCCGGCCTCAGACACTTCCCAGCTGTGTGACCCTGGGCAAGTCACTTGACCCCATTGCCTACCCTTACCAATCTTCCACCTATAAGTCAATACACAGAAGTTAAGGGTTTAAAAAATAAAAATAAAAAAAAAGCAAAACAAAACTCAATCATACAAGTCGGTTATAGTTGGACCGAGATTAAAAGCAAATGTAATATTTCTACTTCTTCTATGATGTCTTGAAGACTTCAGGTAAATAAGGAAGTCTGAGATTTCATTATCTGTAGAATATATGGATGTAGCAGCACTTAGCTTGTGGATGAATACATCAAGAAATCTATAATGGGTTGATATATGAAAGTGTAGCTGGATAGACTTTATCTTATAGAGGTGGATTTTAAAAATGAATCTATTATAAACCACCTTTATAAATTTCAGTAATAATAATCTTTTAATTACAATAATAAGAAGAACAACAGCAGCAGCAGCAGCAACAACAACATTTTAACCTTATCCATATCTTTTACTTTCCTAAAGGTATCTAGGTAGCACAGTGAATTGAACTTTGGAGCTAAAGTTAGGATGATCCTAGTTCAAATTTGGTTACAAATATTTACTAGCTATATGACCCTGTGATCCTGGGCAAGTCACTTACCTTCTTTCAATTTCATTTTTTTCATCTATAAAATGGAAATAACAATAGCACTTACCTCCTAGGGGTTTTTTGAGAATCAAATGGAATATTTGTAAAACACATAGTACAATTCTGGCCCATAACAGCTACCCAAAAAAGTTTGCTTTCCTTCCTTCCTTCCTTCCTTCCTTCCTTCCTTCCTTCCTTCCTTCCTTCCTTCCTTCCTTCCTTCCTTCCTTCCTT
>NC_058132.1:549409801-549422244 GCF_016433145.1 Gracilinanus agilis | reverse complement strand
TATATATATATATATATATATATGAGAAAACAAAAATTCAAGGCCAGATGTGACTTAATGATTTATATAATACAAATTACAACTGTAATAGAGTTTTGAGAAAGAAATTTGTACAGACTAAAATGCTTGAACAGGCTCTGGAGAAAAATCTAAAATCTTGAACAAGAATTTAAGGAGGGAAGGATTCATGAATTGCCTGAGCAAAAATATTGACTACATCGACATAAGAAATCTGCCAAATGAATAATAGTATTTAAGAGTTTTATGTGCATTATAATTTTATCTTTGCATCATATCTTCCATAACAATCATCTAACCAATATCTCTTGTGTTGAACTGGCTACTTGTGAGGTTATAGAGTTAGCTTTGAAGCTAAGAATACTTTGGTTCAAGTTCTGCCTCAAATGCACATTGGGTATATGACCTCAGGCAAGCCACTGAAACTCTCAATGCTCTAGGCAAATCTCTGAGACTATGAATTGCACAAAAATTGCTGACTTGCATTGGTAGAGGGCATTGGGAAATTTACTATGTTAATGAAATCATATGTCTAGTATCTTTCTCTATCCCCCATTGAACTGAATTGAGTTTTTACAATCCTTTGAGGTACCTAAGGAGGGTGTAATTTCAGATAAGGAAGTCATACTTAGGTGACTTTCCCAATGTCACAGAACTAGTTATGAGGCAGACCTGGACTTTGACCCCTGGTTTTGTGTCTCCTAGTATAATTTCCGTTACAACATTCTCATAGCAATGGAAAGTTCCTTTTTCATTAGACTACCCCAGGAGAGGTTTTTGGGTGTAGGCTATTTGCTTTCCATAAAATTAATCTCTCTCTCTCTCTCTCTCTCTCTCTCTCTCTCTCTCTCTCTCTCTCTCTCAAAACACTGTACTACTAAAATATACTAATAATTTATGGGTCATAAGACAAAATTTTAATTTCCCACTAGGTAGTATAAATAGAATGCCATTTTTTTTGTTTCAATGCTTATTAAAATAACAGTACCACACTGTGGGACTAGAGACAAATTTAAACTCCTTTGACATTTTAGAGCCTGTAACAGGGATGAAAATGTCCAAAAAAGGATTAAGTAAAAATTAGACAAAAGGAATAATGAATATTGAAATTGTAGGCAGAAAAGAGAAAAGGAAAAGGATCTTTTTTCTCTCATTTGTGAGTAGAAAATGGAAGGAGAAAAGAATAAAATAATGTCTCTATCCATCTTGCTTGGTATATAGTAACTGCTTGATAAATGCTTATTAACTGACTGACTAATTTTTTAAAACCCATTTTTCCCATGGCCTTGAAGAAAATGAAAATATGGATTATAAATTTGTCAATAAACAATACTGATTATGATTAATTTTGTTTAGTCAGGTTATAAAGCAGAAACAAATGGAATTCATTAAAGAGCTTTAAGAGAGGCTACCCTATGATCTGAGGTTATTATCTTGGCTAATTAGTTAGTGATCCCCATCAGTAGCATTTGTTTTAAATGTAAATCATTCATTCAGTTGTGACTAGAGGATCAACCTATCTTAACCTCAATTATGTTCCAGTTCTGTTTCTAATTTCTATAACTTTTATCTAGTTCCCTTCTCTAGGGTCTGTTTTTTATCAAGGACCTCAACTTGGTAGAGGGTAGACATGTAACACAACTTCAAATAATGTGAGTGAATTGGGAAATTATGGGGTTATGGGGATAGCCATTAGAAGTATGTCTGTGTGTCAGAGGCTTCTTTTTTTGAACTAAAAATAAAACACCTTAATTTTATGTGACGGAGTGAAAACAAACATTGAAGAGTAGTTGCAGCTACATGTTATTTATGCATACATAGTGTGGAAAGGAAGGCTAATTATATATGGAGCTTTTTAGCCAAATCTGTATACTTTGAAATCAATTTACATCAATTGTGTCATTTTCTCCTTTATATCAAGACTGTAGTTACTATGATCAGTTTAAAGACTGAAGATGGTGGATGACTATATCACAAAAATACAAATCTTTGGCCTTATGACATTAAAAAAACTTTACTAAAGTCTCTATTTAATCAGATCATAAGAAAACTTTGATCAGAGAGGTTAAAGAATAAATTGTTCATCATATAAATGTCCAAACAAGTACCTGGCCAAAAATTTATAAATATTATAAAGGCAATCAAAGTTCATCATAACCTTTGCTTGATAACATGTTTCTTTCATATATTTCTAATTAGAAAGCTCACAAGATCAACTTTAATAAAGGTATATTTTCTGAAGTTATTGCAAGCTTGTTAGAAAAATTATTCACTCTGGGTTAAGTTATATTAGATGAACTGTACCCAGCTCAAATATACATAATGTTAATTTATCAACAGAATGATCACATTAGTATTTTAATTGCATTGCACTATTTTGTTTGGTTGTTGTTCTATTAGATTTGTAAATAAAGCAAATGTGTGGCCTCCAGATATAAAACTCAATTATTGTATTTCAACAATGTGAGAATTTCCCTTGGTATTTGAGATCATTTTTGGCAAAGACAAAAAATGTACAGTAAAAATCAGAGTAATAAAGTTTAAGGACTGTATTTTAAATAGCTACCACCATCACATCTCCCAGCTTCCAGTCTATAAGGAACCCAGCCACTGTGTGTGGAAGGGATGTGTGTCTAAGATATATAAAGTTGATGAGAACCAAAGTGGTATGACCTTTTAGAAGTGGGATAACTTTGGGGGAAGTTTTAAACCAATGAATTCTAACTCCAATAAATGAAGAATTATGTGCAGTCTATATGCCTGAAATAGGGAGAAGGACCTCTATGAGTGTAATCTAACATTTTTCCAGCCTATAACACACTACCAGAACAGGTGGTTTGCCTGAAGAGTGGAACGAGGAGGATGTCTTTCTTTAAAAAAACAACAACTATAGTATTCCAAACTCTGCAGTATTAAACTAGAAATTTCAGATTTCAGCAATGACCACCATGGAAGCCAATATCATAGAAATAGCTATAGTCATTTATATTGAAAACTGATTCCATGTGGTGTGTTCATTTCCTTCAGTTACCTATGACTTCCTACAACTAACATTAGAGGAATGAAATCATTATGTTATTGCCACTAATGTACATTCTCTCTGTGTGAAACCCTTCAGTTGGGTACGAAAGAGCTGAGTTGGCTCTAAACTTGATTTTTCAATAAAAGAACAAGTTGTCTGATAAGGAGAGTGAAATAGTGCAGCAGTTTTCAAAGTGGAGACTGGGTAACCCTAGGGATCCCTATGACCCTTTGACTATTGAAGTCAAAACTTTTTTAAAAAGAAGATACATATTTTAATTTTTAATACGGTAACTGGGATTTACATAAGCAAAACCTCATTGGAGGAATCCTAAATAATTTTTAAGAGTGTAAAGGGATTCTAGGACCAAAAAGTTTGAGAACTCCTGATAGGGTGAAAAGAGAACAAAACCTATAGTCAAAGGACAAATGTTTCAATCCTGGTTCTTTCTACTACTCACAAGGCTGCCTTTTGCAAACATTAAAGTGATACATAAATGCTAGCCATTTAAAATGAAGAAAAACAATAACAACAAAACAATAGCAATAATACATGGTGTTACAGACTGCTGGATTTGGAAATAAGAAGACCCCAGTTGTGTGACCCTAATTTCTCAGAGCCAGTTTCATCTGCACAATGGATGTAACACATGCACACACTCACAAGAGAAACATATGTAACATGCATGTACACACACATTAGCAAAACAAAGTGTTAACATAAACTTTAGGTACTACTAATGTACTAATACTGATTCTTCCACTTCCTTCTCCTCTTGAATTCATAACTTCTCGGAAGTTGTTTCTATGCTTCACTATTATTTCCTCTTTAGAAATAGTTATGGTATCAAGTGGTTTTCTTATTTCTTTCAAAGTTATTTTTTTCTTTAAATTCAATTGTCCTTATATAAATTGTTATCCTGATTGTGCTCATTCCATTTTGCAGCAGTTTTTAATGATTAAAATTCTCCAAAAATTATCTTTCATCATTTATTATATAATAATATTCAGTTCAGTTCATGTGGCATAATTTGTTCAACTAATTCCCAAATGATGGTCATCTCATTAGCTTTTAGAAAATTTTATTTTTGAGTTTTTTCTCTTTTCCCCTTTCATCTCTCCATCTTCTTTGGTTTTAAGAAGTATGTTATGCTTGCAGGTGTTGCTCTTCAGGTATTATCTTCCTTCTTAATCTGGAATTCCTATTTATTTTCTCTGCTGTATTTCACATTTGTTTATGTATATGTTGAACCCCCCTTTATCAATTTTAGATATGAATTTGATTCATCTGCTTCTTCTATCCTTATCTCCATCTTTCTATACTTTTCTTATACAATTATTAAAGAAAAAAAGCAAGTTTCATCCTCTTCTTCCTTTTTTCTATACTACTGGGTTTTTTTATCCTCTCTTCTCTTTCTCTTTTTTTCAATCTATCATTATTTTACAGTAGCAAAAATCATCTAATCAATCAGTATTTATTAAATGCTTATTTGTATGAATCATTGGGTTAGGGTGAATGGATATACAAAAATGAATTACTACACTTCTTTTAAGGGCTAGTTTCAGTAACACCCTCTTTTATTAAAGCCTCTCTGGATTACTTCACCTGAAAGTGATTTTTTCCTCCTTAAATTTTCCTGGCCCATTCTATCTGTAGATTTCCTTTGACCTAATTTTATTCTGTGATGTCTTATTCAACAAATATTGAACATACATGTGTGTGTGTGTCAGAAAACACCAATAATTTGTGTGGCTGACTAGTTTCAAGTTTCTTGAGAATATACCTCAATATTGTGAACATCTGTTGGTATTTAATGAATTGAAAAATAAATTGATTTTTTAACTGAATTGAACAAATCTAAGACCTTGTCCCTCTCCCCAAATATCTAGTTTTCTTTGTATCCCCAGACTTTAGCAATTAATATGTCTTTAATAATTGCTTATTGATTGATTGGTTAGTTCATAATTAATATCACTTCAAATTTCTACTGTATTAATTTTATAATATAATTGATTTTATGCTGTATTGATTTTTATAATTGAATCCACATCTTCCTGAAGTCCTCTTTCTATGTTCTTGACTTGAGTTCAAGAATTCTGCTTTCCCATTCAGTTATTTAAATTTACAACTAATGGGAAAAACTATTTTCTACCATACTTTTGGGTCCTGTTAGGACCTCCAAAAAATATTTAAAAGTTCCACAAGCTAGTATGGTATATTTACACAAGGCATATTGGTCTGTTCTACAATTAAGAAGGGTCTTATCTCCCTAACAAACACACCTAAGGAGCCAAGGAGTCTGTTATCCCTGGTTTGCTAACAATTTCCTCAGGATGCAGATGGGTTCGAAAAATCAATTTGGCATTTCTTAATGACAGAGAGGAGTAGTTAGCATCCATGTGGGTGTAAGGCAGCTTTCACTGATATAATCACTCATATTGTTCTCAATTCTATGATGCTATATACCCTGTAACCAATCATGTTGTTTTTCTCATCTATCCAGCTCTATTATTTGTTCTCTGATATTTCCCAATTTTCTATGAAGGCTAGTAAGCTGTACCCTGTGGTCTTTGGTCATTTAGAGAGACCATTGACTCAATTCATTGGTTACTGCTAAACTAACTAATTTATTGATCTCAGTGTGTAAGGAATGATAATTAGTCATCTCAGTCACCAGCTAGTAGGTAGTAGAATATGGTCATTATTTTTTGGTAAGGCAGTGAGTTTGTTTTAATAATTGAAGTCAGTGTTCAAAAAATAATTCTTATGTTTTGGAGACCATCAAAATACTAATGTAGAATATTTTTGTGCATTGACATAATATCTGAAATATTGATTTTTTTTCACAAAATTACAGTTAAATATTTCTTATTTAATTCTTCCTGATAATAAAAAGAATGTTGAAATTACCTAAAAAGTAGAAATCATAAGATTTCCTTTTGGAATATGGATCCAAGTACTTAAAAACTTACATCATTTTTTGGTGTTTGTCACAGGAAAATCTGGCAAGATAACAGTAAGTCTGTGGAGATGTTTTATCATACAAAAGCATAAGGCTAGCAAAGTCTTCTTGACATTTGAAGAGAAAATAGTCAAAATTATAAAATCAGCCAAATTAACTCTTTTCAAAACAAAACCTCTTGAAAAATCCCAAAGGAGATTTTAATAGTGCTTTCTGCTTCAAAATTACTTTGTAAAGTTTTCATATTTTGTTACTTTTAGAATTGATTTCATAATAAAAATAATTCTGACAATAATAAAGCCTAAGGAAAAAAGGTATCTCGCCCTTATCTGCAACTTATCAAATTGTAAATAATAACAAAATAAGAGTAAAAAAAATATAAGCAGTTATTTCCTGTTTTAAATTTTCCCATGCATTTCCTAAGTATAAAAATTATTTTAACATATTATTTCTTATGTGAGCTTAATGCATAGTAAAATATTCAAAGTCAAACATTTATCTTAAAAATATAATAGTTATATATGAATATAAGAAGCAATATAGGATGGAAGAGAAGGAGCTGATCTAGAAGTTAAGAAGTGTTCATTGGTTTTCTGACATACACTTGCTGTTTAATATTGAGAAAGTCATCAGTTTTCAGTGCCCCAGATAGAGTAGGAGAGTTGGAGACTGGTCAGTGAAAGCCCAGTCATTAGAGGATGAGCAATAAACTCTGCTAGTTATCAACCCACATGGAGGTTTGGTGAGCCCTCTTCAGGTACTGCTTGGAAAAAAAAGGGTTGCTCTTTACTGCCCCTATATCAGAGAAAGCTCAAGTGGTCTTTGTCTCCTGCTGACTTAATGAATGGTGATCAAAAAGCGTTTTAACACACTGACAGCTAATGTGTAGCTGAGCATGAATACAAAAGACTATAATGAACATAAGAAATCTGTTCTCCCAGGCTGCTTTCAAGAAAGCCAAAATGCTGTGGAGCTCTGGGAGACCACTTGGTGACTCTGAATGCATGGTGCCTGTGTTTCTTTTTGACTTTGTTGGGTTTATTCTTTTCTGATCTCAAGTGAATTAATATTGAAAACAGATGGACTAGGTTACTACTTTGTGAGCTTTTGAAAGGGTAGAAAAGTCACCAGAGGTCCCCAAACTGGTGACTACAGCAAAGTTGGACAAGTAGACTCTGTAGCATAATGAGGAATCCGTTCTGAGGAAGGATCTGTTTGGCTCAGCTTAACAATGTTCAATCTATAACCCAAAGTACTAATTCCAGGTTAGGGATCAACTCATCCATCACCTATGCCACAACCATAATTGATCTCCATTGGAGGAATGCTCTGTACCAATCACTAAATGTTTTAAACCACTTTCTAGGGACTGAGTGGGGTTATAAAAGAGAGATTGTGCCCTTGTTTGATAGAATGTCTTTATACTTCCATCCTTGCTGTATCCTTTGTAGAAGTTAATTGATGTGCTGTAATTGTCAACTTGGAAAAACACAAAACTACTAAAGTAGTCAGAAAAACCAAGTCTTTAATCAAGAACAGAACCACAGGCCAATATACTACACAGAGTCAGAACCCTGGGGCTGGGGACAGAATCTCTGGGAGGATCAATGCACAAGAAGATTCTCCAAAGAATAATAGAACTTGGGGAACTTATATACCATTGGGGGTGGGGGGCACTAAGGACAGGAAGTATGAATGATTGGCATTACAATGGCTACTAGGAAATGAGAGGTCCAAGACAGGGTTATCAGGGAGAGGCTGATGCTTTACAGTGGATACAAAAGGGAAAGGTCCAGCAAAGGGCTGGGCTACCTGGGAGAAGACTGATACAATAGGAGAAACTTCTAGGTAAAAAGAGTACTTAACATTTGATTAGATCTACTAGTTCCACCTGAACTAGGACCGCTAAGTACTTCAAGATCTACTGTTCAGTCTGAAATGGGTGAACCTGGGACTTCCCTTGGAGTGAGTTCTCAGGGAACAGGCAAACTTGGTGTTCCCCTAAAACCCAGTTGAAACATATTAATTTAACATTTAACATGGTGAATGGATATTGAGGCAGAAATCCCAGGTTAGATATTTGAAAAATATTACTGCTAATAATGGGTGTAGAAGTGGAGTATAGAGGATGTGGCCTTAGGGTTAATAATATTAGAAGAAACCCTGAAATCTCTCTGTCTTACTGATATGGGGGCAGAGGCTTCCCCCTAGACACCCCAAAAGCCCAGAAAATGTTACAGATCAGAGGGTACATAAAGAATTCATTTTTCCTTGCATTCCTCCAGGGCTAAGGAAAGGTGACTTTGAACTGAGAGCAATATTCCCTCTTGCCTCTCCCCTCATTCTTGATGAGCACAGAGAGGCACCTCTTAGTTTGCTGCTTCTAATAAGCATCTGTTTTATATCCCAAATATCTGGTTGTCCCCTAAACTGAACAGTTCATCTCCTTTTGACTTTGAGGCATAGGACATAATCACATGACCTACATTGGGTTCCAGAGACCCAATAACATACCATCATCATCCCATCTCTAGTCACATAGACCCTGCTGTCAAGAGGGTATAAATATTCCAAACTCCATCTCCTCTGGGAGACAGCATTCCACCCATTCTGCCTCCCTTGGCCATTCCATTTGACACATTCAAATTAATGATTCTCTTTTATTTTCAAACTAATTGTTGGAATTGTCATTGTTGACAACAGGTACCTGTCCAGAATCCAGGGCTCCACCTCAAAGCTCTCCCACATCATTACCACTAAATACCTGAGGAGAAGATTGTTACCTACCTGGAAGAGAGGAAGTTGGAATAATTAATGATCCTTCAGTGGCTATATATGCTACATAGGCAGTTCTCTAAAACTCTAAGAAATAGAGTAATTGCTGATCTACATTGTCAGAAGTTTCCTCTTTGGGAGGAAATGAAATCATAGGTCTGATCAAAAGGGAAAAATATACATATGTATATTTACATATGCACACATACATTCAGAGTGTTCTAAGAGTCTTAATGCTGTTTTAGTGTAAATAGTTCACAAATGCATAGTTTTGAGACACTCTATATGTATTTATGAATATATAAATATTATAAAGTTGTATATACAGATACATTTATTCACAAATATATTGGTGCTTATGTGTGGAGTAGAGAATTTCTATATTTTACCAATATGAAATATAGTTTGGATTGGAAAATATCAGTGGTGACAAAGAGTACTATTGACTTAGGAGAAATATATAAAAATGAGGAGTGATTTTGCTTTTCTCTTTTTGTAACAGTCAAATCTCTTTAATTCCTCTTCCCTTATGACTGATTATTGATAGTTAAAGGGATTATGAGAAGAGATAAATTGGCTTAACCACAATCTGTCCTCAATAATACACTACATTTTTTTTTTTACGAGAAAAATATCATTGAGGGAGTCTGCTGCTCTGCCCTGGGAAGTGTATGCAATCCAAATGAGGGGTTAGTGGCTTTTTGAGCAAAAACATACAAATTGTCCTCTGGTGAAAAATTGAACCACTTGTTACATTTGGTTTGACTAGAAGGAACTGGCCATGGCATCTGCTACCTCACTGAGCTTATTATAACACCAGATGGCAACTTTAAACTGTTCTCTAGTCTTCCACTTTTGAAGAATAATAATTTTGCTATTTCAACTCAAAATGCCTATTTCTCCCTAGTATGGCTTTGTTTTCTCTTGATTTTTTAAAATAAATCTCTTTAGATATTCTTAAATGTTATAAGTGCTTCTTAAGCAAGCTTTATGCCTTATGTTCAGCAAAAATAAAGGATTTCATTAAATCAGACTCATCTCATACATGCCCCTCAATAATATCATCCATTTATATATATACATATATATGTATATATAGATATAGATATATATGTATGCATACCTAGTAAGTATCTTCCTCATTGGAAAGTATTGTTCTTAAGGGCTCATGTTATTTATTTGCTTTTCTTTGTATAGCATGTGACACATATTAAATGATTAATTTAATAAATACTTATTCACAGACTGATTGCCAATTGACTGATTCTCCTCATTTTTCTTCTACAGTTTTATTTCATCACCATTTTCTCAATCACACAGGTTTACCTAGTCATCTTTAATTTTTTTCCCTTTCTCTTTAATCTCTTGCTGACAATTTCTCCTCCCATTTCTCTCTTCTTTGCTCATTTATCTGGAACTGGTCTATATTCACAAACACATCTTGTACTTCCCCATCTCTGACTGTGCCTTTGTTCACCACCATTCTTGAAATATCTTTTTTGTACATGTGCCTGTTTTAATTTTTCAATTCTAGTTAAAATTGTATGTATTCTAGGAAGCCTTCCCTAATCATCCCAGTTAGAAGTGACCTTTTCTAACAAATAGTTCGTAATTCTCCTTTACTTTTCTTATAGATTTAGCTCACAGTTTTAGAAATGTGTACATAGGTTTAAAAAACAAAACAAAACCTTCCTATCAACTCTTTCCTATATGGACTGTGTCTTGTTCATATACATCTTGTAAGAATTCATCAGTGATTTGCATAAAGCACCTGATTAATGTTTGTTTTTAAAAGAGATGGATGCAGGATTTTCCTTACAAAACAAAGGACACAAACATTGATGATATAGAGCTGATGACTCTATAAATGTAGTTGACCTATGGTCATTGTTTCCTAATTTTTACATGCAATTTGAAATAATAGCAGCCACTCTGCTATCTCAGGTGTAATGGAGCAAAGCTAACACACTTATGATAGGTTCTCCATGATAAAGTGAAATAGATGCCCATGGGAGACATAGTTTGACCTACATCATAATCACATTTATGGTTACAGGGTAAGTGTTTTACAATAGGTTTAAGCTGCATAGCTAAAAGACTTTTCCTTAAGTTAATATTGTATGATGTGTCTTTTACAGATTTCTTGCTGTGTTTTCCTGAAAGTATACCAGTGGAATGGCAGAAACAGTCATTTTTCCAAACCTTTTAGTAGGTTTTCATTTCTAAGATTAGATTCATTCTAATTTCAAAATTATCTCTAATTTTGTGGCAATATAAGTAGCATCTTCTCTTGGGCTAAGAGCCCAAATGATCTTACATAGAAAGGTAAAGCAATCTAGAAAACAGGAATAACAAGACTTGGATTGAAGGAAGAAGCAAGTTCAGCCTACCCGGCAATAAAAAAATATAATCAAGCTATCTATCATTACCAAAAACTTAAGCAAACTTTAATGACACAAGTTAGATATCCTTTATTCTTGAAAATAAATAACTATTAATGGGAAATTATTAAATAGCCCATGTTGGAAACATACATAGATATGCTTCATCTCTAGTTAATGCATACCAGAGTTAACAATTTGATAATTATATTTTCCAATAGCCAGAGAGGTGGTTGGAACATGTTATATGAATATGACTGTCATAAAGAAGCTTTTTTCCAGAAATAGGTCCAAACTTAGACTAAATTAACAAGCAAGTGAAGTTTGTTTTCAGAATTTCCTTCTCTCTTTGGCATCTCCCCAACAAATATTCTGGATCTTTGTTACCTTCTGGCTTTCAAGAATCTTATTGTGGTTTTTCACAAACATGCCTGCACCCTTCAGGTAACATTTCATGTCTTTTATGCCAAATTCCAACACTTAAAAAATGCATCTTGTTCATCTTTTGAAATTCTTGAAATTTCCTGGCTAACTTCATAAATCACTTAAAGTTTAGGATGATTGTGGCTGCAACATGAATAATCTTAAGTAGGGTGAACTGCCTCACAGAACTCTACAGTACCCCCAGAAACTCCATCACTACTTAATGTGTCACTCTTCACTACTAATCTAATTTCACTTTAGCAGAGATTTCTATGCCTTAAGTAAAAGTTCCCTTGTTTCCTCCCCCAGTCTATCTTAGTTATATCATTGTACTAGATTACTCTACCTTTTTATGTTCCTATAATAAACTTTATACAAGTCACTTTATTGAAAGCTGAGAGTAATATATAGAGTAATAGAGAAATAATTCCTGCATGAAGAGATCTTATGGGTTAGTAAAGGAATGATAATTGTGGTTAGGTATATTAATATCTCAGCTATACAGAATAGATGCATTATAGAAAAGTTGACTATGAAAAAATTTTGTGAACATGAATTGTAAATTTTACCTTCCAATTATGTTTAATTATAACTTGAACATAAATTACCATGAGTGAAAAAATTACCCACTGGTGGGAATATCAAATTTTTAGAAAGAAAAGGATTATTAGAAATGGACAGGGGGCAGCTGGGTGGCTAGGCGGATTGAGAGCCAGGCCTAGAGATGGGAGGTCTTAGGTTCAAATCTGACCTCAGACACTTCCTAGCTATGGGACCCTGGGTAAGTCACTTATCCCCATTGCCTAGCTCTTACCATTGATTCAAAGATGGAAGGTAAGGTTTAGAAAGAAAGAAAGAAAGA
>NC_058132.1:549383761-549409492 GCF_016433145.1 Gracilinanus agilis | reverse complement strand
GGGAAGGAAGGAAGAAAGGAAGGAAGAAAGGAAGGAAGAAAGGAAGGAAGAAAGGAAGGAAGAAAGGAAGGAAGAAAGGAAGGAAGAAAGAAAGGAAGAAAGAAAGAAAGAAAAGGACAGCACTGTTACCCTTAATAGTAAATCCTGGGAGAATGAAGTACCTTCATATCTTGGCAGAATTTCCTTGACTTCATGATTCCTCCTTTACCTTTCTACCTTCCCCATACCAAAATAATTTTTTCACATTAGAAATACTTTCTCTCCATAGTACAAAAGTGTGGATTTATATTTCTTTTTAAAATGTATTTTAAAAAAATTTGAAATATCTGGTGTTGATAGGTTGCCACCTTTTTTGAGGAATAGTTTCCACTGAAGAAAATGTAGCTTCTAGTCTAAAAATCCTCTGAATTCAAGCATTTAGATTCTCTAAAATTAATAAGTGACTTCGTCAAAACTGTATTTTTAGATGATGAATTGAAAGCACTTTGCCTGAAGAAATGTGATAACTTGAAAGATTGCTGACCTTAGAATCACCAGATTTATATTTAAATCCCATCTGTGTTACTTATTACCTTTATTATCTTAAATCACTTAACCTCTCTATACCTCAGTTTCTTCATATGTAAAATGAAGGGGATGGATGAGATGACCTCTCAAGATCCTTCTGTTGTTAAATCTATAGTCCTCTGAACTTTAAATCAATATACAAAGGCCAGCTATCATTATTTTACCTATTATTTTCTTTTTTTCTTTTTCCCCCTTTTTTAAAAGTTTAGAATATTTTCCCATGGTTACATGATTCATATTCTTTCCCTCTCTCCCAACCCCCACCCCTTCTCCCCATGGCCAATGCATCATTCCACTGGGTTTTACATGTATCATTGATCAAGACCTATTTCCATATTATTGATAGTCGCACTAGGGCTGCCTTTTATTTTTTAATCCTTTGACCAATGGTTTTTCAGGTGATCTTTGTTTTAATTGCCATTGTTTGTGTTAGAGACATCATCTAATATAGGCAAGTTATATATTCCTTTTAGTATAGCAGATACTTAACTGAATTATAAACTTGTTTTCTTTCTTTTATATCTGTTACCCTTACCAAATAATTTAGTGTATAAATTATTTAAATTCTGAGCACTTAAGGTTTCCATCATTTCACAATTTTCTTTTATCTTAACTAGTCTTTCAATTACCCAGGCCTATAGTCATAAAGTCAATATACTTTGTATATTGAAAGGTATTTCTTCAACTGATGCATATCATAACCCTCCAGTAGGAAGATGACTTTCACATCACTCACATAGGCTCTTCACCATAGCCCTACTCTGAATTGTCTTTAACCCATTAAATCTTGAACTTTATTTGTGGCTTCTCTGGCTCTGAAAGTTGTGTTTTTTGCCTTATTTTGTCTGGGACAAATCCACCCACCCCTTTCAAGATCTCTAGCACCCATTTATATATTGTCTTCCACCATTAGAATCTAAGCTCTTTAAGAACAAGGAACTTTCCCCAATTGATAAATGGGCAAGGGACATGAATAGTCAATTTTCAGAAAAAGAAATCAAAATTATCAATAAGCACATGAAAAAGTGTTCTAAATCTCTTATAATTAGAGAAATGAAAATCAAAACAACTCTGAGGTACTACCTTACACCTAGCAGATTGGCTAACATGACAGCAAAGGAAAGTGGAGAATGCTGGAGGGGATGTGGCAAAATTGGGACATTAATGCATTGCTGGTGGAGTTGTGAATTGATACAACCATTCTGGATGGCAATTTGGAACTGTGAATATGGGATTAATTCTCCCCTGCCCATCTTTAGATTTAATCACCAGAAGTGTATACACTCCACTTATCCTTAAGTGGGGGAGATTTGTAACCCATGTGTATGAAAGTGGGTGATGAATCAGAATTGACTGACTGCCCCATGGGCAGCTTTAGCTATAATTAGTACACATAAAGTGGGAGGAAGACACAGGAAGTGATGAAAGGAATAGTCTTTAAAAGTGGTCAGAATTTCCTGTGATGGGGTCTTTCTCCTTGAACTAGAATCTGGAGGAGTTCCAGCTTAGGACCTTGGACTGCTTTCTATTTCTCCTTAGTACTACCACGTGGGTGAGTGAAGAATGCCGACTCCCTTCCTCAACCTTTCCTGGAGGTACTCCCTCTCCTGGGAGGAGGCCTTATAGCTAAAACCCTTGTTAATTGACCCCTAGGCTCTCTGGCTGGGGCTACTGGAGCCCTGTTGGAGTAAGCCAGGGCTTGAGCACATAGTCTAGCTTTTTAAACTTGATCTCTTATTCTGCCCTCTTTCTCATTTCTCTACTTTCACTCTTTCTCACTCCTTTTGTAAATAAATTACCATAAAAATCATTTGGAATTGAGTAAGTAATTCCTGGAGACCATACTCTTAAATAATTTAGTCCAACCCTTTAATTTTAACTTCTTACACATTCTTCCCCTTCAGAACTATGTGCAAAGGGCTTTAAAAGACTGTCTGACTTTTGATCCAGCCATACCACTGCTGGGTTTATACCCCAAAGAGATAATAAGGAAAAAGACTTGTACAAAAATATTTATAGCCACACTCTTTGTGGTGGCAAAAAATTGGAAAATAAAGGGATGCCCTTTGATTGGGAAATGGCTGAACAAATTGTGGTATCTATTGGTGATGGAATACTGTTGTGCTGAAAGGAATAATAAACTGGAGGAGTTCCATGTGAACTGGAACAACCTCCAGGAATTGTTGCAGAGTGAAAGGAGCAGAACCAGGAGAACAGTGTATGCAGAGACTGATATGCTGTGGCACAATTGAATGTAATGGACTTCACTACTAGCAGCAATGCAGTGATCTAGGACAGTTCTATGGGACTTGTGAGAAAGAATGCTATCCACATTCAGAGAAAGAACTGTGGGAATAGAAACAGAAGAAAAACAACTGCCTGATCACATGGGTCGATGGGGATATGATTGGGAATGTAGACTCTAAGCCATCACCCTAATGCAAATATTAATAATATGGAAATAGGTCTTGATCAATGATACATGTAAAGCCTAGTGGAATTGCTCATTGGCTACAGGAGGGGGTTGGAAGAGGGTGGGGAAGAACTTAATCATGTAACCATAAGAAAAATATTCTTGATTAATTAATTAAATAAATAAATTTCAAATAAACAAACAAAAAAAGGAACTTCTAGATTGCTTTTATTAGTATCCCCAACTCCATAGAGCTTAGCACACTACCTTGTGAGTACTAAACAAATGCTCTATTTTTCGGTCTGTCTGTCTAGGTATAGTTTAATGTGTTTCTGTGACCAAAGTGGGTAAAAATGTATTACCTGTTGTCCTGGTCATGAGCCCTTACAAAAATAGTGAGACTAATACACTAGATAAGGGATCCTTGGGCTGTTAGCAGGCTCACAGTTCCTTTCTTGAGAACACCAGTAACTTACTCTTGCACACAGTCAGAAATCTTTTCCTACTTCTCATCCTTTCTGCTCTCATTTCCATTATTATCTCCCACCTCACCTTCTCAAAACCCTCTATTCCTTAACTTCCACATATGGTCCTCTCCCAAGCACCTAATCTTAGCTATTTAATGAACATGTATTAAATACTGTTGTACTTAATAGCAGCAAGAATGGATAGATGAAATCTGGCAAATTCTATGAATCAAGCATGGACTATTACAATATTCTTTTTCGTCTCCCTGCTTTTATTTTTGCCATGTTCAGCCTATTCTCCCCAACACTGACAACATAATCTCCTTTTGAACATATCTAAACAAGTTATTTCCCTTCTCAAAGACCTTTGTTGATTACCTATTGGCCCTAGATTAAAAATAAATGTCTAGAATTTTAAAGCCAGGGGGCAGCTGGGTAGCTCGGTGGATTGAGAGTCAGGCCTAGAGACGGGAGGTCCTAGGTTCAAATCTGGCCTCAGACACTTCCCAGCTGTGTGACCCTAGGCAAGTCACTTGACCCCCATTGCCCACCCTTACCACTCTTCCACAGAAGTTAAGGGTTTAAAAAAAAGAATTTTAAAGCCATTCTAAGTTTTTTCTCTAGCCCATTTCTCAAGTCTTAATTTTTATGGCACTTCCTTTTATATACTCTATATCACAGACAAACTCATCTACTTACTAGTTTTTGAATTCATCACTCAATCTCTCCCACCTCCAAAATGACTGTGCCACAATTGTGAAATGTATAACCTTCTTAACCCTTGTTCTTAGATATCTTAGTTTCCATTAAGGTTAAGCTCAGATGCTACCTCCTACAAAAAAAATGTCTGTTACTCTTTGATAGCCCTTTGAAGTTGTTGTAAATGCCAATTTTGGGTTTGGGGAAACAACAGCCACCCAAATTACCAGTTGAATCAGGGCCATATTAAGCAGGCATGGTTTTGTTAGACAGAAAAGGCATAGACATGTATGCTAGGACAAGCAAATGCAGAGTACACTGGAGCCCACAGGCTAGGAGGGATAGGGCAATTTATGCTAGCAAATTGTGAGGAGAAAGAACCAGAGAGGAGATAAGGGTGGAGAGTGGTCAGTCTCTTCCAAGAACAGTTGAAACACAGAAGCATCAGGATATTCATCACAATAGCTGACCTCAGAACTGGTTTAAGCTGGTTCAGGCTCCTTCAGGTAGGTTTTTGATACACAATTCAACAGGGTTGGCCAGTGGCCACTGGGAGGTCATCTGGGAGCAAATAAGACTTGTATGGTAGTCATATCATGTCTTTCATATTCTTAGCCTGGGGATAGAGTTACTCAAGAGAAACAGACATATTGACTTTGGGGGTACTTTCATAGTGACACTAATGATCTTTAATTGTCAAATCAAAAAAGGTCTTTCCTCCTTCTTGATCCTTCTTCATTTCTCTGTATCATTTGACATTATTAACCACCTTCTCCTATATACTCTCCCCTTTGAGTTTTTATAACACTACTCTTTCTCAATTCTCCTCCACCTAACTGATTACTTCTCAGTTTCCTTTTGTTGGGTTCATCATCCATGCCATGCTCCCTAATGGTGTACATACCTCAAAACTCTCTCCTAGTTCTTCTGTTGTCTTCCTCAACTTTCTCACTAAGTGACCCCAAAAGCTTGTTAGAACTTAATTATCATTTCTATGTATATGCCTCCTGAATGTATATATAGAGTCCTAGTCTTTCTACTGAGTTCTATTTATGCATCTCCAATTGCATAGCAGATATTTTAAAACTGGATGCTCTACAGCAGTGATGAAGAACCTTTTAGAGACCAAGTGCCCAAAATGCAACCCTCATGTGGGAGGCCCCCACCTTACCTCAGACAGGGGAGGGAGGAATTGCTCCCACTAGGCTACTGGGCAGAGGGGTAGGTGAGGGGAGAAATGTCCTTAGGTGTGTGTGGAGAAGGGGAAGGGAGCAGATCCCGCCAGCACATGTGCCATAAGGTTCACCAACATGGCTTTGCAAACATCTTAAATTCAATGTGTCCAAAACTGAACTCATTATCTTTCCTCTGCCAAATTCATCCTACTTCCTAACTTTCCTATATTTGTTAAGGACCCAACAGAACTTCCAGTGACATGGGTTGATAACTTTGACCTATCCTTGACTTCTTACTCTCCAGAACCCCATATATCCAATTAGTTGCCAGATCTTATAATTTCTCCCTTCACAGTATCTCACACATCTATTCCTTTTTCTTTCACAATCGTCACCTTAGTTCAGGTCCTCATCATCCCTCAACCCTTGACTGGATTGTTACAGTAACCTCTAATTGGTCTTCTAGTCTCAGGTCTTTCTCCTCTCCAATTAGTCTTTTGCAGGGTGCCAAAGGGCTTTGTCTAAAGAGCAGATCTAACTATGTCATTCCCCTATTTTAAAAACTCCAATAGTTCCCTTTATCTTTTTGAATGCTTTAGTTTTTAAAGTCCTTAACCAACTGATCCACCCAAATTTTCCAACCTTATTATGCATTACTTCCTGACCCTGCCCTCTATAATACAGTGAGACTAGCTTTCTTCCTGTTGCCCAAATATTATATTCTTATCATCTATCACCATGCTTCTTGTCTGTAATGATTCACCTCCACCTCTTAAAAATCCTTCGTTTCTTTAAAACGTTTGCAGTAGCATGCATCATTTCCTAATCTTGCCAGTTTCTAATTCTTTCCCTCAAAAAAAAATCTACCTTGCACAATTAACTGATTGATTAGCTGTTTATCTCTTCTATATCCCAGGAGAATATATATTTTTTGAGGGCAGGTACTTTCTTCTTTGGATCTCTAGCACCTAATACTGTGGCTTATACATAGTGGAAATTAAATAACTGCTTTTTAAATTAAACTGAAGAGCTTAGAGTTTTACAGTCTTAAAAAATTTAAATACAGCAACATAGCATATATATCATATAAACAGTATAAAAGAAAGAAGTGGTAGCTCTAAAAATTTGAGTCAATAGAACTAGGGCTAGAATCTGGAAAAGGTGAGTTCAAATCCAGCTTTAAGCACTTACTAGCTATGAGCCTCTGGACAAGTTACTTAATCTGTTTGCCTCTGGATAAATTACTTAATCTGTTTGCCTCAGTTTCCTTAATTGTAAAATGAGGATTTTAAAGGACTCTCCTTAAAGGGTTGTTGTGAGGATCAAGTTGGATATTATTTGTAAAAAAGTATTTAGACACTATTATAAGGAAGAGATAAGAAATGATGGTTTGCAGAGGGCATAGGCATGAGACCAACTGAGAGAGATTCTGGAATGTTGATAAGAGGGCTGAGTTGAAAAACTCAGGAGCCGTTAGTCTCTCTGGGGTTTGCTGATAGCAAACATCTGGAAGGCTTTGCTGCCAAAAGACTTGGTGGAGTTCCTGTACCTATCCTTGCTATTGAGATCTGTATTTCCCTTTGAAGAAGATCTTTGAACCTGAAGTTAGCTTGACCCAACATCCAGTCTTCTGCAACTGTCAGTGAGTGGGAGATCAGAGTCCATCTGGACTTGGGATCTTTTCCTTGGGTCCCTGCCTAGTCTGCCACAGACCAATACTTCAAGTAACTATCAAAAAGGTTTGGTTAGTGTAGGGTAGATAGCATTTAGGGTTCTGGGATTTTAGGTGAGAGAGGTGAGGGAATTACAGTAGATCATCAAACTCTAAGAAGACCCTTCTTGTGAAAGGTTTAGGTTTTGTGTGCTCAGCTAGAAATATAGTGGTAGTAATTTCCTTTTCCCACCTAAACTCTATTAAGGAATAAATAACAACTTTCAGTGACCTTTTCCTAATCTGTTACTGAGTGTTGTCTGTGTGTTGGTCCTTGACCGGGCTCTGCCTGGGCAAGCCTGCCCTTTCACCCACAGGGTAAAATCTCTGTTACTGGCCCAAAGTAGTTAATTTATCCCATCTCATTCCATTCCCCAAACCACCCTAAATCAGTTCCCTAATACAACACATAGTAATTTATTCCCTTACCCCATCTTCTCCTTCTCTCCCCTCTTGTCCCCAAAGAAAAGGCAAAGCATAGCCCAAGTAATCAGAATCATAGAATGTGGAATCCTCAATACATGGCATGAAAACAAAGCCAAGAAGTCAAACTGAATGTTGGGCAAGCTTTTTATACAGAAGTTCATGAGGTCCAAATTCAATAGATGCTTTTCTGAAGTCTCCTCAAAAGAAAACAGCTCCAGGAATGACTTTGAACAACTTTACATATGTTCACCAAAGGCTGCAAAAGCAGGAATAAGGAATTTACTTTCTGAAATTTCTCCAGGTCCACAGCAAGGACTCATAATCCTTGTTCCCTAGGGCTACAGGTTAACTTAATTAAGAATTACCTGTCATTTCCATAGAACTTCTGAAGCTAATTTTTTTTTAACTTTTGAAGTTTTGATCTGAGGGAAAAATAAATAAAGAATTAAAATATAATTCAACTGAGGTCCTAGCTAGGTTTATTCTGTTAGGAAAGAGCTCCAGAGACAACCAGAGATTTGGAGCTTTAGCACTCATTATTTTAACAAGTCTTTTGCCAGAGCCCTGTTATTTTTCAAAAAACACTCCTAGCTTCTTACATTTACAATCAAACTTTATTTTTAAAATAACTGTCACATCTAATAGACTTCTGAAGGTTTCTTCTTTATGCTATTACAAAGTTGTTATTTTTTTTCTCCTTGGGATATTCTGTTTAAGTAAATTCATCAGAAGTAACTTTAACAAATTTGCATTTTGATGAGTTTTATTTCAAAGCATATTGATACTGCGGTTTGTACTCAGGATACTATATTGAAAATCTATTGTTAAGCGGGTCTAGTTCTAAAAATACATTGTGGAGAAATAAACATGTACTTAGGAGTACCAGAAAGTTCTAGGCCAGGTGAACTCTGTAATTGCTATAGTGATTTTATCAATAAAAAATATAATGACTTAATTTATATAACGTATTGCTATTCTAAGCTTTTCACAGATAGCCTAGAGAAGTAGATAATAGCAAGTATTATTGTCTTTTTATAGATGAGGAACCTGAGCCTCAGAGAGGTTGAGAGTAGCCTAGGATCTCATAATTACTGAGAACTGAATTAGAACCAGGGTTACCTGTTTCCAATGAATATCAGTGATCAATCTTAGTGATACATAGGATAACAATTCCTTCATCTCTAGGGGAGCTGGTAATCAGGATACCGAGGAGGTATAGTGGAAAGAAATCTAAAACCAGAATCAGAAAGTACAGAGTTCAAATCCAGCCTCAGACAATCACTGACTGTGTGACCTTGGAAAAATCACCTAAATGCCTCAGTTTTCTCATCTGTAAAATGAGGATAAACTAGTTCCTATTTCTCTGGTTTGTTGTGTGAGAGAAAAATCTCCTACCCCCTATGAGGATTAGATTTTAATGTTAGTTCAAGTATTTAGGTTTTGAATTAAGTAAATAACTGCTTTTGCATAGACCTTATTGTCAGCTTCACCCTTCAAAGTTGGTATATCAGATACATTACTAGCCCAGGCATCACTGCTCCCCCCTTTCCATCAAGTGATTCTTAAGTCATTGTCAAATGATTCCTTTTACAACTATGAAGCACTTCTTAGTTGTCTTAACCAATGAACATTGCTTCCAGGTGCCTCTGTTTTTAGATGGGTATAACTATTGTCATGGACTACTTTTGTACTGGTATAAAAGTTGTCTAATTTCTTGGGGTATAAAAGAAGGTCTCTCACAGTGCTTGGGGTCCTTTTGGTCTTGACCAGAGGTCCGGCTTTGTTGTGGGATCAGTTCTGACCCCCCACCCCCAATAAACCTAGATTTCTTTATAGCTTTGAGACTTTATTATTTGCATACCTATGGTTAGAAATTATGCAACAGTTGTTAGGATAAAATGAGATAATATTTTTAAAGCATTTTGCAAACTTTAAACCTTAAATGTCAGTTATTATTCCTAAATGCTTCTTCCCATGTAAATGAATAGGGAATAATCAAATTGGAAGAGATGCCAGAGTTTATTTATTTTAACCAATATATGAGTCATAAATCTTCTCTATATCATGGAGGAGTGTAAGTTAATTGAGTTTTCACTTGAAGACAACTACTGATAAAGAATCCTCCACATCCTTAGAGAATCCTTTCCATTTTTGGACAACTATAATTATTTGGAAGGTTTTCCTTTTATGGAGAAGACTTCAAATACTCAAATTGACCTTAGCTCACCTCCTCCACTGAATAATTCTAAATTCCAGAATAGATACCTCTAGTTATTTTTGAAATTCCTTTTTCTCTAGTCTTCGCTAATTTTTCAATAACTTTCTTAAAATTTGATGCTTAAAATTGAGCGATGAGCCAATCTCAGAAGAAGAAAGATAAATTCTCACTTTCCTCATTTCAATCATTGGCTCTATTAACATAGGCAAAGGTCATACAAACTTTTTTTTGGATGACATGTTATGTTGTGCATTCATATTGAGCCTTTTAGTAATAGCTAACAGTTACACAGTATGTACTATGTGCCAAACTCTATGACAATCTCTTTAAAATTATCTCATTTTATCTTCACAACTTGAGAAATAGGTCTTATTATTATCCCCATTTTATAGTTGAGGAAACTGTAGCAAATAGAGATTAAATGATTTGTCTAGAGTCTCAGAACTAGTACATACTTGAAGTTTTATTTGAACTCAGATCTTCCTGACTTCTGGCTATCTCTATTTACTGTACCATTTGATGCCACTGAATCTCTTAGCAGTTCATAATATTAAGAACTGAGTTTTCCTTAAGAGCTGAATCCTGCAATATTGGCTTCTCTTGCTATTCCCCCTTCCTCTGGAGCTATCACATTTATCACTAATTTAATCAACCACTGGAAGTCCCTGTATCCCATCAATTGCCTTCACCCAATGACCAATGACATCTTCCTTTCAGACTGATTGATGAACTTAATTAAATTTAATTTAAATTTAACCAAATTGGTTAAACCCTAACAATGGCTCAAGCCCTATCATGTGATCAAGTTATTTAGAAAACTTCTTGACATTTATTATCAGATTTGTTTGTTTTTTCAAAATATCGCAATTTGATCAGAAACTTCCAGATTTACCTCTTTAACATTAGTTTTTGGTCAATTTTTTTATATCATTAAGATCTTTTGGGATTTCATGTCAACCAATATGTTAGTAATGACTTCTATATTCGTATAATATGATAATTTAATAATCAGACTTGCTCATGACAACTTGATTCCACAACATGAATTTAGTTGCTATTATTGACCTCTAGTTTAAAGAGGCAAGTATGCTTTTTTAAATTATGACTATTTTACATATAATGTAATGATTAAGGCAGTAAGTGGCACAGTGGAGTCAGGAAGAACTGAGTTCTAATATCCTCAAATACTTAATACCTGTGTAACCCCAGTCAAGCCACTTAACCTCTGTTTGCTTCTCAGAAATGAGGATAATAGTAATACCTACCTCACAGAGCTGTTACATGGATCAAGTGAATTAATAAATTGCAAAACACTTAGCATGAAGCCTAATACAGTTAGTTGTTATTATTAATTATATTTAAGGTATGAGAAGTATCCCTGTTTCTTGGTTGACTGTTTACTGTGGGATCCATATTTCTGAGATAGGTTCAAGTTGCATCACAGAATTCCATAATGCCCCACAGAACTCTAAGAGAGGAGGCACTTAAAGGCAGTTGGAGTCCTGGTATAAAAGCCAGGACACCCCTCTTGCAGGGGTCCTGACTCTTTGCTTTTGGCTCTGAGCAGAGGGACAATCTGTGTAGCTCTGGGCTGGGACATTCAGTCACTGACAGCCAGGGCTGCTTTACCTTGATAACAACCTCAAAGACAGACCTTCAAGCAAAATCACAGTCTACCTTCAGTTTAGCAGTTTAGGTTTTAGAAGGAAGATTATTTAGGGTTTAGATTAGAGTTCAGCCATTCAAGTTACATTCTTCCTCCCCCCTTCCCTCCCACCCCCCATGTATTGTTAGCCTACAGTTAACAGTTTAGCCAAATTACCTTCCCTCCTTTTTCCTTAAACTGATTCCTTTCTCCTGTTCCCTGAAATCATTAAATACATTTAGTTTGTGAAAAGATAGAGTTCCTGTATAGTTAGCTGGGGATTATATTTACTACCTTCCTTTCATCAAACCAGGTATTTAATTTGGGCAGGGGCTGTGACTGCCTTTGCCCTGGGGACCTGTGGTCAGATTTGCTGAAGACTTTAACTTCATACATTTCCATCCTGTGAGAGAATAATTCAAACAAAGAAAGTTATCATCACAAGGGGTTTAGTCTCTATCCATTTACCATCTTTGCCCAGATGTTTTCAAGCTAGAATATCCTCCATAACCAGACTGACTTCCAACTGCTTACAGGGTGGAGGGAGGTGAAGGAGTACTCCACAGGCTCCTGCCCCTTCCATCCAGTCAAGTCTGCCTGCTTCTCCAAAGACTCCAAAGACTCCAAAGATTGGGGAGAATCCATTGTCATCTGACCCCTAATCTCACAGTTTCCATAATACTACATTTACATAAAATACTTTCAGGGTAATTAGCTTTCAAGCAGATTAAGAAGTAATATTTTTATAAAAACCAGGTTAACAAACTAAGCCAATTCATCAGAAGGACATAGATAATAGGAAGAGCAGCCTTGTCATGGGCTATGAATATGTGGAAAAGGTAGTTCCATCATGTCTTTTTTGAGTCTCTACTGTAATGGATAGAATAGTTTTGACTAAATTATGAGTAAAAAGTGTTGTGGCCACTTTATAGAAATTAACCCTTAAATCACAAGACTGTTAATAGTTCTAATAGCTTTATTATAGTAAGATAAAGATAACAAGAGAGAGAAATATAGAAAGGAGGTAAAGATATATTAGCAACCTAAAGCCTGACAACCCAGAATCTGTCTCCAAATCTCAGCCTCAGAAACAACCCCCCCACCCTCTGCTTCCTGCCAGGTATCACCTAATAAGCCATTCCCTTCGCCCACAAGCTCTTCTACATCACCCCACCCCCCCACAGGAACCAATCACAATTCCTCAGTTAGCCTGGCACCACCCAGGGGGGCAGTGCCTGTGGGATCAATTCCCTGGTTGCTGATTGACCCAAATTCAAAACAAATGTAAGGGAAGTTTGAATCTCTGATTGATCAAATCAATAGAAATTTCATTTTCACACTACTAAGCACTTTCTCAGCTACCATCTGAACAGCACAAGAATAGTTTCTCTTCTTTTAAGACTTAAGTAAAGGTACAAGAAAGAATACTCACTATTGGAAAGGCAGTCAGTATTCAAATTTTTAGGCATGCTATGAAACTAATGAAATTATTAACTCCCCACTTATTTAAGTTTTCATTTGGTTATTATAAATATTATTGTTTTCTTTCTTATTACAAGAGTTTTGAATTTCCAAGGGTGAGTTGGGTAAATTGGTTATTAATTGAGAAAAATGGAACTAAATTATTATACGGACAGTACTTAAAACCAAACACTTATAAAGTGTTCTATCATGCATCATTTAGTGATAAAATAGCTATGAGGACCAGAGGACATATAAATGTAATTTTGAGGGTATAAGTATAATTTTTAAAGAGTAGACTAAATAAATTTAGGGGAATTACTAACTGAAATGCATTTTATGGGTAAAGTATAATATCTGTGAAAATTGTGAGACATTATATGAGAGCAAGAAAAAAGAAAAATATATAGACCTTTGAAATGTATGTCATTTATTGGATTTGCTGACAATGCATTTCCTCAAGTATCTAATAATGTAATTTAGGAGATATATATACTTTACATGATACAGTGAATAAACCAATATGTTTAAGTATATCAGACTATTAAGTAATTGAGTAAATTAAAAAACATTATTAGTGTCCAGATAACCCACCACAAACTATTATATTCTACTGAGTTCTCACTGACTTGAGGAATTCCATTTTTATAATAGGCATAATATTATATACAGCATACATTAGTACTTAACCATTCCCCTTAGGATAATTCCAGTTTATTTGCAGATTAGAAAGTATTAATGCTAGTAGACTGTCAATAAAAATATTGCATACTGGCAGTGTAACCAAAGGGAATAACCATTGCCTTAATAATTATGAAATGCAGATTTGCTTCATTATGTGCACTGTTTAACGAAAATCCATTACCTCTCTATGTTTCATCTTTCATTGCATGCCATTATCTCACAGTAATATTAGTTCTGAAGATTAGAAAAAAACCCTCTAAATTAATTTGAAGTATAACAAAGTGTTCAAAACTAAAAATTTTATTTAAGTAAAAATAAGAGCTAATATTTGTATAGCACTTTACATTTTGCAAAGTGATTTACATATATTAATATTCCAAAAAGCTAAATAATTACTTTCTCATCAGTAAGAATGGTTGTTGATCAATTTTTAAAAGCCATATTTCACCATTATGCTCATTTTTTTAGCTATGAGATCAACTAAGGCAATGTGCTTTGATTGACATATTGCCTCTGTCATAGTGCTTAAAATTCCAAATACCCAGGAATTATGTGAAAGAATCTTTCCCTCATTATGCATGGCCAGCTTTCTTCTGAGCTTTAATATTTTCTAAGTCCCTTTCAAAAACTCCTTTTAAAAAACCTTTACTTTCTGCCTTGGAATTAATACAATTTTGGGGTTAAGTGTTAAATGACTTGTCCAGGGTCAAACAGCAAAGAAGCATCTGAGATCACATTTGAACCCAGGTCTTCCTGACTCCAGGGCTGGCTCTCTATACATTTTGCTGTCTATCTGCTCCTGAATTTCAATCGTGATTGCCACTTCATATCTGCTTTCCTTTTATAATCCTCATTTTGTTCTGTAATCCAATGAGGTTCAAAATCCTCCCCCATCCACCTCCCCAGAAATCATTTAATGCTTTCTTTAACTTACAAGTAGTAAAAGTCCTATCCTGAAGAGTCCATCTTCCTTGTAAGCAAACTAGTTCACTGTTTCTCACATGGGTCTTACTTTTTGTTGTTGTTATTTTTGTAAGGGAAAGGGAGGGAAGAGTGTGCAGAGAAAGAATTTATCCTTGTGGTTTTTCTGATTTACCTTCAGCTCTGGAGTCAGATTCTTAGATTGTCACTTGGCCAGTTTTCTCCACCCCTGCTTCTGCTCCTTTCACAGTTGTGAGTCTTTTGCTCCTGGATGTTGTGTGTGTGTGTTGTTGTTTATTTTCCTGATATAACACATAGTATGTTGACCAAAAATCTGCTTTCTTCGTCTCTAACAAAAATGTGTTGTTATCTGTACACTGGTGTAAATTAGCCAACCAAGAATGCCAAGATTTTGTTGGTTATCCTTGATCTGTTAAATTCAGGCATTCTGGTACACAGTTGATCTTTTATATAACTTCCAGCTCTAAATCTAGAATCCTGTGATATTTTCTGTCTCATTGTATCTATCTTTATATATCTATCTCTTTGTATCAGTCCCTGATACAATTTCAATTTCAATACAAAATGATTCACATTTATTCACATTTATATACAGCATTTGTAGAAATAACATATTCATGTAGAAATAACATAACACTTCTGCACACAGATTTTATCATGTTTCATATTTCGATAGGAGCCTTTTGTTAAATTTCAGTAAGTTCTAACTCTTAATAAAAGAAAGTACTATTGTCCCAACAGTTCTGATCTTTTCCTAGTCATGGTAATAAGAGGCGGGATGAAAGATGATGAGGTTTGTTCATTAAATATTTGCTTCTCCCTCACATTTAATAGTTTGGAGCTGCCTCTAAGGACTGCACCATGACCCTGTCTTATGAACCTTTTAGTCAGTGTGTTTTCAACTGGGATGTGTGTGGAATTAGTTATTTGTGTAAATCACAATGAGATTACTATACAATGACACCTTAATTTGTTTTATGTAAATGCTTTGGCATTAAGTGCAAGAAATTTCCAGCACTAACTATTAATATAAACTCAATTTCTTTTAGAAATTACATCTACCTTTTTTTTACAGGTTTTTTAAAATGATGTTCTAGTAAAAGTTTAAAGCAAAAATGATTAAGCCCAATTGCCTTTTTTAAAAAAAGCTTTTTTTGGCTTGATTTTAAATTAGATATAGAATTTCACTGGCTGTAGTTGCAAAAACAATGTTGTTAAAATTTGCCAACAAACCTTATTTATATGTCTACTTCTTTATTTGCAAATATGAGAAGCCTCTAGCAAATGTAGAAGCTCACCACACACAATTTTAGCTCTGTAAAGAACCTTTAAAATCAGCAAGTCTATACCCCTTCTTTTGCAAAAGATTAAATGATTAAGAAAAGTGAATTTTTCATTAAGATTAAGATGAAATAATTTTAATTATGATTAAGAAAAAAAAGTGAACTGCCCACGTTCCAATGATTGATTAAATGACTTTATTCATGACTGAATTCCTGATCTCTTAGACTTCTATTCTAGAGGTCATTCTACCACATTGTTTTATGATGTTTATATTTTTAGGTGCTACTCTGGGAATGCTGCTTATAGCAAAAAATTAACTTTGCTGATTTTCTTAAACCTCAAACTTAAAAAATATATATTTTAATTTTCAAAACAAGAATCTTCCTAATTATTTTTAGTATATATTTCACTTCATATATCGTGTTCTTTCTATGAATCTATGCAAGCAAAATGAAAGTTGTCTTTCCAACAAATAAATAAACATATGACTGGGGCAAAATTGGTTCAGGTGTAAAATATCCAGATAATGGTTTCAATTTAATATTTAACATAATCAGATAGAGAAATGTATATTTTTTATATCAAATGTTCTTCCTGCCTAGCTTTCTGGAGTACCACACCTTTGATTTAACTGGAGTTCTTTTATTTTAATATTAGAAAAGTTAACTTCAATTTCCTTAATGTCATAGTTTCAGCTATTTTATAGTTAATTATTTATATTTCTTATTAATAATGTTCCTTAGGCTTCAAAAATTAATATAAACTATTTCATTGAATTTTAGAACTACAAAGAAACTTCAAACAGACAATTTCTTTTTGTTTTGGGAGGGATTAAAGGGTAAAAGTAGAAATGGAGAAAACAACCTGTCAGTTTCTTCATCTGTTTACTATTAAAAATATCTTATAATATTAATGTTAGGAAGCAACTACATGGCTGAGTGGATTGAGAACCAGGTCTAGGAAAAGAAGGTCCTGGGTTCAGATTTGACTTTTAGACATTTCCTAATTGTGTGACACAACTTCGATGTGCGCCCTCCCCACCCCCACCCCCTTCCATAAATCACTTAACCCTGTTGCCTAGCCTTATACCTCTTCTGCCTTGGAAACAATACACAGTATTGCTTCTAAGAAGGAAGGTAAGGATTTAAAAAAAATTCTTAATGTTAAACATAAATGCAAACAAACTTATTTCTAGTAAGCAAATGGAGATTAATTTAAAAGTAGAAATTGTCATGATAATTTTTTAGACTAACTCTTCAGCAGAAATGTGCTCATGTTTGATGTGTGCTACATTTACATGGTTCTGATTACTTATTTAATCTATATAAAGCTCTTACAACTCTCAGTATTTATTAAGTGCTGACTATTTGCTCTACCTTAGGATACTGATATAAAAACTAAACCAATCTCTACTGTCAGTGATCTTACATTATAACAGGAGACAACATGAACACATATATTCCCACTACCACTCATACTGGCAAGTCAGGTCCACAGATTATGGCTACCATATTAGTTTAGGGCTCTAGGATTAGCTTAAAGAGTTGAAATTATAATTTTTTCTTTTGTCATATACCTTGATTCTCTTCACGAATATCAGTTAATATGGAATGATTGTCCAGACTTAATTAGCTTTTAGAAAAGGAACAGGTACTAATGTGATAAGAAAAGTTGATACAAAACAAACCTCTTTCTTTCCACTTACCCACCCAGCCAAAAAATGAAACAAAACCTTGACACACTTCTACAAATATACAAAGAATCCAAGAGAGAGTAGGCTTAAACATAAGAGACTACACCTGACAAAAGGGTAACAGGGTAATTTACAATTCCTGGAAATCCTTTTGCTGATGCCCTCAGGAATCACCATTCAAAAGAAAATCCTCCTCAGAGCTGGAATGTTTTCTTTCCTATCTTTCCACTCAGTATAAATTTCTTGTGCCAACTAGAAATTTGAGATGACATCAGAAAAAAGATTTAAGTTGGATTAAATAGATCACAACTATTCTCTGAATTTACACTTAAAGATGATTTTAAAATATTTCATTCTCACACCTAATCATAAATTTTCCATTTGTTAGTATAATAAATTTTACCCTTCATAATATTTTGGATTTAGGATATTAGTTAGCATCTCCCAATTCTCTCCTAGAAAAATTATTTGTGATATAGTCATGAATCTTGAGTAATTTATTCTTTTTTTTTAAACTTATCAATCTTATATCATAACTTCTTATATATTTTCCTTCTCTGCAGTTCCTACCAACTCGTTGAAGTCATTTGCTTTCAAAGTATATTCTCATTAAGTTTGTAGGATCTCTATCCTACTCTTTCATCCTCTGAAACAGACACTGGGTGCCTAAGCTACAATCATTTACACTGTAAGATTTTTGCTTATCATGAGTGCTTAAAAGTAGGATGGGTAAGTGTTCATGAAAATACATTTTTTTTGGTATCTTTAGACAGATAATGAAATCAGCTCCTGATATTGTTTCCCCAAGAACATGCAAAATATCCTTCATTTAGCTTCAATCCTTTAATATTAATATTGATGTCATTCAGTTCTTTAGTAATATGTCACCTCTTTTAGTGTTAGACAACAATTTGACTGTAAAAGTACCTAAATTAGTATTTGTAGGTGATTTTAAAATTATGATTCATAGACTATATTCATTAAGTCAAATTTTCATCTGATGCCTTTTTCTGCCATAATCCTGAGTGACAGAAAGGAATGTGATTTCCTCGGTAAAAACAGAGAGCATATGAAGAGGCACAGTTTCAGAGGGAGTTCTATTGCTTTCTATATTTGACAATGAACTAGAAAAGAAATATAAAGGAGAAACACAACAGGATACATGGATACCCAATGCAAAAGAGTTTCTCAACAGAAATACCTACATGACTAAAACTCTTCCTCTGACTTTCAAAGAGAAACTGAGATAAGTGCTTTCTATTTCCTTCAATAGGGCAAACAAAGCCCATATTTTGTTTTCCCTTCATATTCTATCCTTTAATTAGGTTCACACTCATGCCTGACACATACAACATTTAATA
This sequence comes from Gracilinanus agilis, assembly GCF_016433145.1. Lineage (NCBI taxonomy): Eukaryota > Metazoa > Chordata > Mammalia > Didelphimorphia > Didelphidae > Gracilinanus > Gracilinanus agilis. The sequence continues at coordinate 549,390,746 of NC_058132.1, read as the reverse complement.
GATTTATACTATGATAGTGTTAAATAAAAAAAAAAAAAGGTTAAGGATAATACCATCTGCAATACAAAGTTAATGCATTGGTTAGGAAAAAAAGATTTAAATAAAAATTTACTTGAAGTATCAGTAAGACTGGAATGGAAATTATAAGAACAATCAATTGCTCAGATTGACCTATTTCTTCCTCTGGTAGGTCAAAATCTTTATCCCTTTTTTCTTGTTTTTAGTTTGGCTTAAGAATAGGTGCTTAAGATTTTTCCAGTAATTTATTTCACCTCTATGGGATTCATATCCTTCATCTTTCAAATGAAGATATATATGTATATATATATATATATGCATACACACATATCTATATGTATAATCTCTTTATTTTTAATTATCTGGATATTTTCCATAGAAATATTTTCTACCAAATTTATTAATATAATTGCCTCATTTTATCCATTCTTTTTACACATATCGAGGCAATTGAACATCATTTCGATAATCCCAATTTTCTGGGTTATGAAAAAAGTTATATTTCACTGTTCAGGGGAAAAATGGTTCATATCACTCACTACATTTTTTCTTTATTGCTATGGATAAATTCACCATAGAACTAGAGAAACTTTGTAATAATTTTGTAAACCCTGACCCTTACCTTCTTTTCCTTGGTTAATATCCTGAGAATAGGTATAGTTATGAATAGGATAGAGCATAGGAAAGAGTAGGGGTGGTTTATTGTTTTGGGGGTTAGAATATAGAATAAGAAGTTAATTATAATTTAAGGGAAGTATTAAGATTCACATAAAATGAACCCACCGGGTTCATTTTATGAGAGGGGATGACTGAAAGGGAAGAATTTGGGTAAACTGAAGGGTTGGAGTGAGAATACAGAAATGTGTTGGTTGCAGAGAAGAGATTGTGTAAGAGAGAAGCTCAGAATTCTCAGGCAGGGTTCTGAGGTGCTGGACTGGCAGCTGGGAAGAGATAGGAGGTTGTGGAAGAAGTACACAGCTTCTGAACTTAGCTCTCTTCTGATCTAGTGTGAGATCTACCTGAATCCTCTACTTTGGTTCCTATTGTCCCTGATTGATCCCAGACATCGAATTGACATCTATTGAACTCTTGAGAAGACACTACTTGTGAAATTGACTTGATCTTTTGAGTTATCTCAGTGGGCTCAGCCTACAGACCGTAGTGACTAGGTCACTCCTGGCACCAGCTTCCTGATCCAGCAAGCTAGCTCTGACTTACTTCAAAGAGTATTTATTTGGATGGGCTCAGACTAGAGCAGGGAGACAGGAAGATGAGAATTTTAGGCAGAGAGGGAGATGACGTAGCTCCAACTCTGTTGGTGATTGAAGAGACCTTTTGAAAGGTCAGTGGGGTACTGGGATAGGTAGATAATTATTAGCATAGAGACACTCCTAGCTCTCCATCTTTACCCAATCCCAGTTATCATTTGTAATAAACCTGTTGTTGTTTATAAAAGCTAGCAGTCAGATTGCATTCTAAGTCTCAGGGCTAAGAGTAGCCATCTTGCTCTCTGTGCCTTGGAGGAATCATCACCAACAGACTTGGGTTCACCAACCTCATTTACTGGTCAAAATTACAATCTTACATGTATCACTGGTTCCACAGTTCTTTCTCTGGATGTGGATAGCATTTTTTCTCACAAGTTCCTCTGGATTGTCCTGGGTCATTGCATTGTTGCTGGTTGAAAAGTCTATTACATTCAATTGTGCCATAATGTATCAGTCTGTGTACAATGTCCTCCTGGTTCTGCTCCTTTCCCTCTGCATCATTTCCTGGAGGTCTTTTGAGTTTACATGGAAATCCTCCAGTTCATCATTCCATTCAGCATAATAATATTCCATCACTAATGTATACCACAATTTTTTCAGCCATTCCTCAATCGATGGACACCCCCTCATTTTCCAGTTGTTTTTTTGTTTTGTTTTTTTTTTTGTCACCACAAAGAGTTTGGTATAAATATTTTTGTACAAGTCTTTTTCCTTATTATCTCTGTGGGGCACAAACCCAGCAGTGGTGTGGCTAGGTCAAAGGGCAGGCATTCATTTAAAGCCCTTTGAGCATAATTCCAAATTGCCTCCCAGAATGATTGGACCAATTCACAACTCCACCAGCAGTGCATTAGAGTAATGGATACTTTTCAAGGAGCAGTATTACTTAAAAATGAACAAACAAATGCAGGTTGATTCCTGATGGTACCAGCAGAGTTAGTCACAGCACAGGTTTGGAGACTGGTAGGGAAGGGATATAAGGATAACCAGGCTCATTTGGTCAATGCATCATGACAAGTGTAATATCAATTTCTGATAGCAACTGGAGAACAGGATGAGTAACAACCAATAGTTTTAGAATTTGGAACTTACCCAGATGCCATGAGCCAGGGGGCAAAAAGCAGTTACTGCCAGGACTATAAAAGGCAGAAGCTGGTTCAAGAAGAAGGGGACCCAGGTGGCTGGGTGGATAGGTCAACCAACCTGCTTAGTTTACCTGTGTCCTGTTCCACAAATTATCACATCCTCAACTTCTGAATAGAGCTGTGCTATACATTGATTATTTATCATCAAGGAAGAATACCATCAATCCTCAACTCATTTGGTCAGGGCCAAAGGTGCCTGGCCTGGCCTGAGTGCCACAGAGAGGGGAACCTCTCCAGCAGAAAATCTCAACCTGATCAATCTGTGATTGCCAAACCTGATCATCATTAGTCTAGTGTAGTTTCCCAACACCTCCTTCCTTCAATCCCTGATCCTTCCCCTAAGTTTGTCACAATTAAATCCTAAGAGCTTACCTAGCTTAATGCTGTTATTATTCTAAAGTTCACTTCCATATTCTTTGGATCTAAGGGGAAGGGATTACCCAAACAAGATGAAATTGCAGTCATAGGCATTACTCATCAAGTTAAACCCAGGATAAGGGTTCAGAGAAGCTGTGTAATCCAGTTCATAGCTTCTCACTTGATCACTTAGTCCTGGGCAATGTTAAGGGAGGTGTGTGTATATTTATCTGAGCTTCATATACTTTGTGGGTCCGGCGTTCACTACCACAACTTGGTGTCCATCCAAATTTCCCACCTCACTCAGCTTAGGTCCTTAGACCATCAGAGGACCTGGGGCCATTTCTTTATCAGGATCTGTCCAGTAGCACCATACCGCCCATAACACAAGGAGAGACAAGATTTGAAATAGATTGATTAGAATGTAAGATTAGGTTGCTTGGCAAAAGATGAAGTTAAAAGGACTGAAATTCAAGGTTGGTCCACAATTGGTGAAAGAGTACTACCCTGCCACTAGAGAGCTGATACATTAAGGACTGAATAAAATGATAACACTTTTTGGACTACTGCTTAGTGCTTTCTTTCCACTTCAAATCGTGGAATATTTTGTTCAACTGGGACTAGAAATTGGAGATCCTTTCAAATAAAAAAAAAGACAGGCAATACTGTGGTCATAAGCAGGATGATTTCAGAAAAATCTGGAAAGATATGAACTGATGCAAAGTGAAGTGAGTAGAACCAGAAGAACATTGTGCATAGGGACAGCAATATTTCTGGATGAACAATTGTGAATCGCCTAGTCGCTGTCAACAGTACAATGATCTAAGACAAAATAAGAGACTCATGATGAAAGATGTCCTTCAAGAAAGAATATATAGACTTCTGGTTAATATGGCAGCAGATTAAGGAGCAGCAGCTTGATCTCTCCTAACTGAAGCATACAGGACTCCTCAAGGGGACATAAAAACGAATCCAGATGAACGAAGGGACCCCACAACAGGGCACAGCATTGAAGGTACACGGAATTGGGGCATTTCCACGCTCTAAAGGGGTGAAACAGCTCTCACTAAAACGCGAGAGGAAGAAGCCCTTCCCCCACCCCCCACACCATGTACAACTCAGAGGCCAGCGCACAAGAGTTAAAGCAGGTTTGGGGCACCCATTAAGTCACTGGTAGCTCCAGGGCTTGTTCCTGAGAGCAGCAAGACTTAGGACCCCAAGAGGCTAAAGAATGCGCACAGACTTTCCTGACTGCTGGTGTGGGTGAAGGCATTGCCCTAGGCGTGGACTAGGATTTCAGACGCAGGCTTGGACCTCGAGTGGGGACCCTGTGCAGACAGGAGTGTGGCTGTGGAAGCAGTGCCCTGAGACTGTTGAAGGAGCCTCGGGCAGAGGGGCAGACCAGGGATGAACAGGAGGCTCGAACCCGAGAACCCGAGAGAGACCTCGGAAGCTTAGAGAGTGCAAACAGATCCTGAGTGTGAGGATAAAGCTCAGAAGGCGCTGGGCTAACAACAATGGCAAGCCAAAATCAGAAAGCCCAGAAGAGAAAGATTATCAAGAAGAACTCTGGAACACTCGACAACTTTTACACAGAGAAAATCCAGACAACAGAGGAGGACAGACAAGTAATCATATCCAACCTTCCCAAAAGAATGAAAACTGGTTACAAGCTATTGAAGAGTTCAAATCTGAGATGTTGAGAAAGATGGAAGAGATCTGGCAAGAAAATGACAGTTTAAAAGGCAGAATTTTGCAATTGGAAAATGAGGCTCAGAAATCAAATGAACTGATGAGCAAATTGAACACCAGAAATGACCAGATTGAAAAGGAAAACCAAAAGATCATAGCCGAAAACCAAAAGATTATAGCTGAAAACCAGTCCCTAAAGGCTAGAATTGAGCAATTAGAAGCTAATGATCTCTCAAGACAACAAGAACAAATAAAACAAAGTCAAAGGACTGATAAAATAGAAGAAAATATGAAATATCTCAATGAGAAAGTGACAGACCAAGAAAACCGGTCTAGAAGAGACAATTTGAGAATCATTGGTCTTCCAGAAAAAGCAGAAATTAATAGAAACTTGGACTCCATACTAAAAGAAATTATTCAGCAAAATTGACCTGAAGTTCTACAACATAGATAACCTCTACACTAGACCCAGAAAGGACAATACCCAGGAATATAATAGCCAAATTCAAGAGCTTTCAAGTAAAAGAAAAAAAATCTTACAAGAAGCCAGAAAGAGACAATTCAAATATCAAGGAGCACCAATCAGGATCACACAGGATCTGACAGCCTCCACGCTAAAAGACTGCAAGTCTTGGAAGATGATATTCAGAAAGCCAAGAGAGCTGGGCCTTCAACCACGGATCAACTACCCATCAAAACTGACTATATACTTTCAGGGGAAAGTAGGGGCATTCAACAAAATTGAAGATTTCCAATATTTGCACAGAAAATACCAGGACTAAATGGAAAGTTTGATATCCAACCACAAAAATCAAGAGAAACATGAAAAGGTAAATAAGAAACAGAGGGGAAAGAAAGAAAACTCATACTTTTTAAAATTTGACTCTTTAAGGGCTTCAATAAGATCTAATTATCTGTATTCCTATGTGGAGAAATGCTATGTATAATTCTCTGTAGTGAACTCTATTCAGTATTATAGTATTCACTATTATAGCAATCAGAAGAATAACTCATAGGGAGAGGACAGGATACTAAATGGTCTAAGATAATATGGGGGATGGGAAAGAGAGTGGTGAATAGTAGGGAACACCAAGAGAAACTTTAGTAAATAAGAAAATTAGGATATTTTATTACACACAAAGAGGGCATGGGAAGGGGAGGGGACAAATACTAATATGAGAAGGAGAGGAAGAGAGCATTAAGAGGTAATATTTAAACCTTACTCTCAGTGTAATCAACCCGGAGAGGGAAGAGTAGCTATATTATCCATTGGGATAAAAACCTCTATCTAACCCTACTGAGAAAGTCAGAAGGGATAAACAAAGGGGAGTAGGGGAGTGGGGAGGTCACAAAAGGGAGGGGAGAAGAAGGAGGAGGGAATTCATTAGGTCCTCTAAAAAACAAAAAGAGGGGAATAACAAGGGAGTGCGTAGAAAGGGAAGTAAATCAAGGGAGGGGATAAGGGATACCAGCTCAAAGCAAACCATTGGTTTAAAAGAAAATAGTGTAAGAAGAAGGAGTGGGACTAGGGAAGGATACAAAAATGTCAGTGAATGCACAACTGATAATTGTAACTCTGAATGTGAATGGGATGAACTCGCTCATAAAACAGAATCAAATAGCAGAAACCAAAATCCTACCATATGTTGTCTACAAGAAACACATATGAGGCACGTAGACATACACAAGTTTAAGGTTAAGGGTTTGAGTAAAATCTTTTGGGCATCAAATGAGGAAAAGAAGGCAGGAGTGGCTATTATGATTTCTGACAAAGCCAAAGTAAAAATAGATATGATTAAAAAAGACAGGGAAGGTCATTACATCCTGATTAAAGGCAGTATAAACAATGAGGAAATAACACTGCACCAAATATGCACCAAGTGGAATAGCATCCAAATTCATAAAGGAGAAACTGGCAGAGCTCAAGAAGGAAATAGATAGTAAAACCATAATAGTGGGAGATCTAAATATTCCTCTTTCAGATCTAGATAAATCAAAAGAAAAAATAAATAAGAAAGAGGTAAGAGAGGTGAATGAAGTCCTAGAAAAATTAGATTTAATTGATATGTGGAGAAAAATAAATAGGGGCAAAAAGGAATACACCTCCTTTTCAGCTGCACATGGTACATTCACAAAGATTGACCATGTAATAGGGCATAGAAACATTGCAAAGAAATGCAAAAGAGCAGGAATAATAAATGTAACCTTCTCAGAACATAATGCAATAAAAATAATAATTAGGAAGGGCACCTAGACAGGCAAATCAAAAACCAATTGGAAATTAAACAATATGATTCTCCAAAACCAAATAGTCAAAGAAGAAATCATAGAAACAATCAACAATTTCATTGAAAAGAATGACAATGATGAGACATCCTACCAAATTCTGTGGGATGTGGCCAAGGCAGTACTCAGGGGGAAATTTATATCTTTGAGTGCATATATTAACAAATTAAGGAGGGCAGAGATTAATGAATTGGGCATGCAACTCAAAAAATTAGAAAG
>NC_058132.1:549312421-549383474 GCF_016433145.1 Gracilinanus agilis | reverse complement strand
TGTGGCAAAATCGAATGTAATGGACTTCTGTACCAGCAGCAATGCAATGACACAGGACAGCTCTGAGGGATTTATGGTAAAGAACGCTACCCACATTCAGAGGAAGGACTGCAGGAGAGGAAACATATAAGAAAAACAACTGCTTGAACGCATGGGCTGAGGCTGACATGATTGGGGATGTAGACTCGAAACTACCACACCAATGCAAGTAACAACAATTTGGAAATAGGTCTTGATCAAGGACACATGTTAAATCCAGTGGAAATGTGCATCAGCCATGGGTGGGAGGATAGTGGGGGGTGGGGTAAAGGGGAAAGTAGGAGCATGAATCATGTAACCATGTTAAAAATGAATATTAATAAATGTTTAAAAAAAAGAAAGAACTGATAGAATCCATTATTGTAGAATGAAACAAACTACATTTCATTTTCTTTCTTCTTCCTTTTTATTTTCATTTGAGATCTTTCCTCAAAATGACTAATATGGAAAACTGTTTTACATGACTGCATATGTAACATCTATACCAGATTCCTTATAATCTCAAGGAGGGGGGAAGGCAGGAAGGGAATAAGTGAGGAAGGGTCAGAAGAAGAGAGAGAATTTAGAACTCAAAACTTTCCAAAAATTAATGTTAAAAATTTTTATAGGAAAAATATTTTAAAAATACTGTAGTCAGACTTTTCTGGGGATATCTCTGCCTCCCTCTTTCTAAAAAACATTAATCTTGGGCAGATTTTAATTTGCTGAGTTTATCAAATATTCATAAAATCTAAAGGCCAAGAGAGAATAAAGTAGAGAAATAGGTTGAAAATATAAAAACAAAAACCAATAAAAAACCAGAAGCAGAAGCATCCTAGTGAAGTAAAAGAAAAGAAAATTACATGAGATAACTGGTCTTTAAATTCATGTGGGAAAAAAAACAGAAAACAGTTAGCTCTATCAGTATATAACTAGTATTTCCATGAGAATTAAACTAAAATGCTATAGTTTTGGAGACAGCATGGTGCTATGAGTACAATGCTGTATTTTAATTCAGAAGATATGAATTTGAGTTTTGACTCAAAACAATTATAACCTATGTGACCTTATATAAAAGCAGAACAGCTAAGAGCTTGATTTGATTTTGTGATAATTTGCACACTCTGAAATGTTGAAAAATCAACAAGAAGAAATTATATTCTGCATCTGTTTCTCAGTTTCTGGTGGAATTAGTTGCCAAATTAGATATAATGGAAGTCCTGGAGGGAAATAACTGTTCTAAAGAGTTTGTGACAAAAAGAAGAACAAATCTAGCCATAGTCTGTCTTATTCCACAGATTTTGGGAATATAGTCTTCAAATGATTCAGAGAAAAGAATGTATTGAAGCAAAGACTACAGGACCACTTGCAGGGTATGCTATAAGGTATATTCCTTTCTATGTTAGGTTAGACTAGGTTGCCTTTGAGGTCTTTTCCAGTTTTCAAATTCTGTGTTTCTCTGGATTCATCATTTTTCTGGGCCTGAACTATTTCATTTTTTTTAATATATGAAGGCCTCTCAGTGAGAGAACTGAGGCATTACAGGGTTCCTGGCAAATGCTTTTTGAGTTCTCCAGCATGTCTCAGCATCACCTGAGGTAATGGGGGACTGACATTCCCATGCCTGAGCAAGACAGGAAAGAGTATTATAGATTCCTGAGGATGCCACTGCTTTGCCTCATCTCTGATACTTTACTTTTCTTACTGGTTAAGCTTTGTTGAAAATTTGGGGGAAAGAAAGGGGGTCTGGCAATGGTGAGTGTTGAGCCAAATTGTGTTTGGAATGTTTAAGAAGAATTCTTTCTTAGTAACTTATTGTCTTAGTTTCCTGCTATGGAAAAGCTCGCATCTCAATGCCTCAACAAAGGCCAAATTAAAAAATAAAACTTGGATAGAAGAATGCTAGCTTGCTAATCAAGAATACAAAGTTTAAATCTATTCTGGCATTAACTTTGAGGGATAAACAAGGTATCCTCTAAAGCCCATTGTATCTATAACAATCTATAAGTCTTAGATTCATACTCCCTTTGTGTTTATCTCAAATCAGCTTCAATTTCAGTTAATAGTTGAATGATTTCTTTTGTGATCTTGGACAAACCATAACTGCACTCTGAAACCTCAGTTTTCTCTGCTGTAAAAACAAATAGTGAGATTAAATATCCCCTTAGGTTCCAATATTCTATAAACATGGTATTTTGAGAGTTTTGGTGAATTTGGCATTAAACTTGCTTTCCTACAAGTCTCTGGTTCTTGTAAAAGTTACTGTCCCACTCCATATCCACAATAATAAGGCTTATTGAATGCCAAGTGCAAAGAAGCAACTGCTTATTTTTAATAATCTTCTTCAAGATAGAAGTGAGGGCTGGGCAGTCTCCTAAACATTGCTCTTATGGTCTCCCCTCCCTGGGAGATGTCATCCATCAACACCAAAACCTAAAGATGCTCATGATCTTTGACCTGGGCTTCATTGTAGTACTTACCCAAGTTACAAGAAACCATAGCTAAGGGCTCTTATAATTACTCATGTATAAGAAATAGTATAAATGACGTCCTCAAGATCATGTAGAACTGGGCAAGGAAATGGCTCCATGGAGCAGGGAGAGGTTGGGTACTCTACTGTCTACAAAATAATAAAGGCTCCAGAGGAAGATCTCCAGTGTGTTCACTAGATTCTTTGTTGGGGATTTGTGAATGGGCATGCCCAAAAATTGCATAGGAAGAGAGCCTGAATGAACAATAATCTGCCTTACTGGAGAGAGCATATACTCTGAGTTGTAAGAATACTTATTCAATCATCCCACTTGTCTCCTGACCACTTTCAGGCAGAACTGTTTTTTCTTACTGTTTGAAACTAATTGATTAGATTTATGGATATTATTTTTGTTGCAATTGGTTTGCTTTGCTCTGAATGGTTTTGCTTAAAATTTGCTTTGGTTTAGGCAGCTTCCCTTTGTCAAATATTACCCTGGTTAAAAAAATGCATTGCCATTTTTCTTGGATTTTATTCCCCTTGCCCCATTTTGAATTTCTTTTTGCATGTTTCATCTGCCCTTCATGTTTCTCTTATTCATTACCCTCTTTAGGTTTTAGAGGTTATTATCCTCACTAAGCTTTTAAGTTTATGATGTTTATGCAGTAGAATGGTTGGCTGAAAGGTCATAAAAACAGTAATGATCAATGGCAGTTTATCCATTTAAAGATTATATCTACCAGGGTCCCAAAGGGACTAATATAAGTTGCTGTTCTATTTTATAATGTTATTAATGATCTATGCAAGGGAGTAGACACATCAATGGAATGAATTATGAAACTAAAAAAAATCTAAACTTCACAAGCCTTTGCAAACCTTATGAATGTCACACTAACAAAGATGAAAATGTAAATGTAAGATAAGTAAAAAGAAAAAAAGATAAATTGGATTCTGCAATGAATGATGTGGAAAAGATCAATGTCACTTGTATATAAAAAGTCATTGATGTTATATCTACACAGGACCAGGTCAATGGCAGAAAGGTCAGATTTCTGACTAATTTGTCTAATTTGGAAAATCAACCTTTTTTACATTTTACAGAAACTTAGTGAAATTAAGTAATTGCTCTCAAAGCACACAGCCAGTAAGCGAGAGGTCCACAATGTGAAGCCAGTGATTGGAGTTTGAATTCATGAATCTTTTCATTGTGCCATGCTGTCTATCTCTTGCACTTTCATATCCTTCAGCAGGAAAACTGTATTTTTCCAATGGTTCTTCAACATATCTATGAAAAAATTCTCCTATTTAAATACATTTTTATTTTTTTCATTTCAGCTTGGTCAACTGCTTTGGCTTCACATTAAATATACTTATCCTGCAGTCTTCTTCTTACCTGAATGTCCTTCTTGTTGCATATAACTTTTAGAAGCCCATTTTTGGAAGCTGACTCAGCCATTTAATTAAAATGTTTGCTTGTGTTAAAGTTGTAAAACTCTCCAACAGAAATTAACCTCTTATCTCTCATTTTCTCAACTGTGTATCAAAGATAATATTATTTACTCACTCCTAACAGTAGCTCAAGGATTAATTAATAATTGGATTTAAAGAAGAAATATTTCATCTTCATTGGAAGAGGACAGACTGTAAGAGTTAATAATTAAAATAATTAGTGAAGTACATAAGCTCCTCTCTGGGAGTCAGTAAATTGCTTCTAGTAAGTAATTTGCATTTAACTGTTTCTTATCTATTTGACCCTAATGTTCCAGAATAAGGGATTGCTCCCTGAATACGTCTATATGGCACTGTTGACAGAATCAATGAACTTGGATCCAAAACTCACCTTTAATAACTTCTACCAATGTGACTCTAAGAAAATCCCTTAGATTGCTTGGATCTCAGTTTCCATGTATATCTAATGAGGGTCAGCATGACCTACTATATATAAAGTTTCTCAAAGAGGAGATGACCTGTATTCAAGTAAAGGCTCTGAAATGTGTTAATTATTTGATATTGGGCAAGTTAAGCACTTGGTGCTTTAGGCCAGAAGTGTCAAACATTATTAAAATATATTTGGAAAAATTTAACAAAAGAAACAAAATACAATAAAACATATACAATATTAAAATTTAAAACCAAGTCAATGTGCAATGTGTAGATTAGTGGCATATTTCTGTTTTAATTTGACATCATCACTCTGGGCAATTCTCTAAGACTATCATATAAATTTCATGGACCTGGTGGGTAGAAGAATGTTTCTCATTTGGGAGATCCCCTATTTCAATGAAATCACAGCTCCATTTCCTATTTATATAAGATATGAAGTCAGTAAACATTTATAAAAGATTTACCATATGTTAAGTATTGTGCTTATAAATCATTGTTGATTAAAAAAAAGAAAAGGAAAAAAAAAACATGATCCCTGCCCAAAAGAAGCCTGTCTTCTAATAAGAGAAACAATGTGCAAAGAAATAAAATGTAAACAAAAAGCAAACTGGTGGGGGAAGAGTCCAGAAGACAGAGTAGAGGCAGGAACTCAGCTGAGTTTCCCCAAATTTCTCTCTGAACAACTTTGAAATAATGCCTCAAATCTAATTTTGGAGTGGCATAGCCAAAGGAAGTCTGAGTGAGACATTTTTCTAGCCCAAGTCAACTTAGGAGATGAGCAGAAGTGGTCTTTGGTGGGTGGCCCAAAGCCCAGTACACACTGGTGCAGCAACAGCAATGGACCTTGAAGGTGGCTTCAGTAGCAACAACAGCTTCAGGACCTCTCAGTCCATAGAAGATATTGAGGTTGGATAACTAGTCAGAAAGAGATTCCAGGGGATCCTTTGGCAGCACTGAGTTCAGGATGCTGGTGCATTGTGCCTGTGCAAATCTGGATCACAGTTCCAAGGATCACACTTGTGACTACAGGGGAACAGGGATCCTGGTCATAGTTTCTGGCTGGGGAAGAGTTCTTGTAGTTGCTCAGAAGGGAGCAGGGGTCCTTGTCTCAGTTCCAAGACAGAAAGCAGCACCAGTGATTGGTAGCTACAGAGGAGCAAAGTCCTTTCCTAGGTAAATGAGAGCACAGACTAGGAAAGCAGTGATCATACCTCTCCTTAGATCATGCCACACTAAAAAACTGAAAACTTCAAGATCTCCAGTTCTGATGTAAGAAGAAATTTAATTAAGTAGCTTTTAATCACTTAGAAGGATACCTTTATAATTGTTTGATCAGCTGTAATTATGTGACCCAAATAAGATGTAATAGGAATAGCATTAATATTAAGAGTGTCTGTAATGATGAAAGTGCCTGTACACTTTACTTTTCTTGGCACATATTCTGGGGGTTGTGACATAAGGAAACTGGGCTTAGTCCTTCAGTGTCATAACTAAGGGACCCAAGAAGGGAAAGGAGAAGAGGTGGGGGCACCCCATCATAACCCATATTATTGGAATTTATTAACCATTTCAGCAAAATGTTCACAAACTCACTTTAGGATCATGTTCTGAGTATCTGGTCCTGTAAATTACCTCTATTAAGCAATTGTCCAAAGCCTGTAAAACCTATTATCGTTTGGCATGCAATTGTCTCATGTCACAGATAGGGCATGATATGTAGAGATCTGACTTCTGTATATTGTGCCCACAAAATAAAATTAGATTCCTGGCTTGAGATGATGGCCCAGTTGTTTTTGTTTCTTTCACTGAAAATATTCACATTCCCTCTTCACCCTCAGAGAAAAGCCTAACTTTAACTTGGAGTTAAAGTCAAGAATTAGAGGGGGAAAGTGGACTATCAATAAGAACAACAGAGACCAAATTAAAAAAAAAAACAACAACTACTATGATAGGAATAGTAAGACAAACTCAGAAAAAAGAGAATGGTGTAAAAAGAGCTACAAACAAATCCAAAAGAAAAAAGGTACCCTGAGTAGGTGGGTGGGGTGAGATTGGACACAAGTCAAAAAAGAATTCATGGCAGATCCAAAAAAGATTTTAAAATTTAAATAAGAAATGAGAACAACCGCCTACTCAAAAGAATATTGAACTCAGCATTAAGGTGGCAAAGGCTCTTTTACTTCTTTCTTGCTGGAATGGGTAATCATGAGCTAATTTTCCAGGTATTATATCCAGCAAGGAAGTACAAGGAATGGGAGCACACAGGCTCCCTTTTATTCATGTCAATCAGTTCCTCCCCTGAGTTACCACTGGTCAGTTCCTAAGAGTTCTAATCTAGTCATATGAGCCAGCTGATAGAAAGGCAATTTACACCCCCAATCATTCTCATTAAAGTAAAGCAACCTCACCTGTTAGCCTCATTTAAGGAGTCTAATCTTTTATGTGTTCCTCATCATGCCCTTCTGACATAGATGTGAGGAAAAGAAACACTTAATTTTATTTTCTTCTTACTCCATTATACAGGCTAAGGCCTGTGAGGCGAGGGATGTACCTGTTCCTCAGAAGAAAGAGGAAAAAAGAAAAGGAGTACAAAAAAATCCAATGGTGAAATCAACTTAAAAAGAAAAATTGGCCAAATGGAAAAAAGAGATATAAAAGCTCACTGAAAAAATTAATTTCTTAAAAATTAGAATCAGGAAACTGAAAGTCATTAACTCATTAACTCCATGAGACATCAAGGAACAATAAAAGTGAAAAAAAAAGAAAAAAAGAAGAAATTATGATATATCTCATTGAAAAAAAAAGTTACCCAGAAAACAAGATAATTTAAGAATCCCTGGACTAAAATAAATGCTGAGATATCATATTTCAAGAAACTATCAAAAAGGACTGTCACGATGTCTTAGAACCAGAAGGCAAAGTAAAAATTAAAAGAATCAATGAAATTCTGTTTGAGAATGATCCCAAAGTAAAAACACTTTGTTATATTATAGTATAATTCCAGAACTCCTAGGTCAAGAAGAAAATATTGCAAGCAACCAGAAAGAAATAATTCAAATGGGGACATATAAGTAGCTCAATGGGTAGAGAGCTTGGGGTGGAGAAGTGAAGTCCTGGTTTCAAATCTGGCCTGAGACACTTCCTAGCTGTGTGACTATGGGCAAGTTACTTGACCCCAGTTTCCTAGTCCTTACCACTCTTCTGCCTTAGAATTAACATTTAGTATCAATTCTAAGACCGAAGATAAGGCTTATTTAAAAAAAAAAAGAAAAAAAAAAGAAAAAAAGTTCAGATGGTGTGGAAACACAGTTAAGATTACTCAAGATTTAGTAGTGTCCATGTAAAAGTAGTGGAGGGCTTGGAATGATATTCTGAAGGAATTAGAATTACAACCAGGAATAACCCACCCATAAAAAATGTATAAAGTCCTTCAGGATAAAAAAAATGGATATTTAGTGAAATAGGATATTTCAAGTGTTCCTGGTGAAAAGGCCAGAGCTGAATGGAAAATATGAAGCTCAAATATAAGATTCAATAGAAACATAAAAAGGCAAACATGAAAGAAAAATCATAAGGAAATCAAAAGGTTAAACTGCTTTGATTTCCATATGGAAAGATGATACATGTAATTCCTAAGAACTTTATCATTATTTGAACATTTAGAAAGGATAACACATAGATGGAAGTCTTAGATCTGAGTTGAGTATAATTGGAGGATTTCAAAAATAAATAAATAGGGGACTAAGAAAGAATTTTATATTAAGAGAAGGGAAAGAGGAGAAAAAGAATGGGGAAATTAACTGATATAAAAGGGTCATAAAAGGAAGAACGTTTATAGGGGAGTGGGGGAAAAGGAGTGGAAGGAAACCTTTGAGCTTTATTCTCATCAGAACTAGTTCAAAGAGGGAATAGCATGCATGCTTAGTTGGGTATAGGAAAGCCTCTTAATCTATAAGGAAGTAGGAGGGGGAAAGGTTAAAAGAAGAAAGAAGGTACTGACAGAATGGAGAGCAGTTTAAGGGATATAGGAATGAGAAATGAAACAGGCTTTTGAGGGTGGGGACAAGGAAGGGAGAGAGAAAGAGAGAGAGAGAGAGAGAGAGAGAGAGACAAATAGGATGGAGAGAAATATATAATTAGTAATCATAACTATGTGTGAATTCACTGACTCACCCATAGAATGGAAATGGATGGCAAAATGGATTAGTAACTAGAATTTATCAAATTGTTGTTTATAAGAATCATACTTGAAACAGAGACAAACAGAATAAAATTAAGACTATAATAGAATCTGTTATGCTTCAGTAGGATTTTTTTTAAAGGGAAGAGTAGAAATCATGATCTCAGATAAAGCAAAAGGAAAAAAATCTAATTAAAGGAGAAAAGCAAGGAAACTATATTCTACTAAAAAGTAACACAGATAATTAATATCAACACTTTTACATATCTATGAAATGGCATAGTATACAAATTCTTAAAGAAAAGACAAAATTAATTATAAGAGGAAAGAGACAGTAAAAGTATGCTAATAGGGGACTTTAATTTTCCCCTCTCAGAACTAGGTAAGTCCAAACATAAAACAAATAATAACGAAAGTAAGAAGAATAGAAAAGTTAGAGATGATAGATTTCTCTCAGCTGTGCATGGCACATTAACAAAACTTGACCATCTTTTAGGACATAAAAAACTCACAACCAAATGCAGAACATCAGAAATATTAACTGCATCCTTTTGAGACAATAATGCAAAAATATTTATTTAATAAAGATCCATGGGAGCATATTAAAAATTCATCGGAAAATATAAAATCTAATCCTACAGAATTAGTGGGTTAAAGAACAAATAAAAAACAACCAATTATTCCATTAAAGAGAATGACAATAATGAGACAACTTATCAGTATTCATGAGATATAGCCAAAGTCATTCTTGAGGGAGAATTTATATCTCTAAATGGTTTTATCAATAAAATAGAGAAAGAACATACAAATGAATCAGATACGACTAAAAAAAACTAAAAAAGAACAATATTAAAATCCCCATTAAACACTGAATTAGAAGCACTGAAAATCAAAGGAGAAACTAATAAATTTGAAAATAAGAAAACCATTGAACTAAATAACTAAAATAAAATTAGGAGCTAATTTTAAAAGGGGAAAACCTTAACCCAAGAAAAACAAAAGCAAAGCAAACAATAGACCAAATATCCTAATGAATATTGATGCAAAATTTTTAAATAAAATGGTAGAGAGAAGATTACAGCAATATAGCAGAAAGACCATGTAGTATGACTAGGTGGGATTCATAGCAGAAATGAATGATTGGTTTGATATTAGGAACAATATTAGCATAATTGACCATTTAAATGGCAAAAGCAACAAAATCATGAAATACATTAAAAATTTTTGATAAAATACAACAGATGTTTCTATTCAAAACACCAGAGAGCAAAGGAATAAATGGATCTTTCCTTAAAACAATAAATAGTATTTATCTAAAATAATTAGCAAGCATTATGTATATAGGGATAATGCTTTCCAAAAAATCAAGGATCAATTATACATATTATAATTGTAATTATTCAATATTGTACTAGAAATATTAGCTATAGCAATAAGAGAAGAAAAAGAAATTGAAAGAATTAGAATAGGTAATGAAAAAACAAAACTACTGATCTTTGGAGACAATATGATAGTGTTCTTAGAGAGTACTAACGAATCAACTGAAAAACTAATTGAAATAAATAACTTCAGGGAAGTTGTAGGATATAAAACAAACCGATAAAAATCATCATCATTTCTACATATTAGCAAGAAAGTTCAGCAGCAAGAAATAGAGAAATTCCATTTAAAATAACTGAAGACAATATAAAATACTTGGCAGTCAACCAACAAAGACAAACCTAAGAACTATGTGAACACAATTACAAAACATTTTTCACATTAATAAATACAGATCTAAACAACTGAGGAAAAAATATTAATTGTTTATGGATAGGCCTATTCAACAAGCAGTTTTCATTATCTACCTCTCTAGGAGAGTGTATCTCACAAGTGGCTTTCCAACTTGTCATGGAGGAGAGAAAGAGCCTGGGCAGAAAAAGACTTGTATCTGAAGAGCCAGTATATTTTAATAAAAATATTTTTAATTAAAAAAAAAACACATGCTCCTGACTAGTTGTCACACTAATCAAATAACTAAAAAAATATTTCATATGGTTAGAAAAAAAATAACAAACTTGATCTGGAAGAATTAATGATCAAGAATATCAGTGGAATCAATTAAAAACAAAACAAAACAGAGGAATTTTGCCTAGCAATACCAAATCTCAATTCTATTAAAAAGTGGAAATCTTCAAAACAACCAAGTTTTGGCTAAAAAACAGTGTTGGCTCAATGGAATGGCTTAGGTACACAAAGCACCACAATAAGTGATGATATTAAAAGAACTGCTCTAAATGTTTTTGTACATACGTATTTTCTTTTTATTTAAAATCATTTTGGCATAAAGATCTAGTATTAATATTCCTGGATTAAAGGGTATGCAGAGTTTTATAGCCCTTTGGCCTTTGTTCCAGATTGCTCTGCAAAATGATTGACTCAGTTCAAGGTTCCATTAACAGTACATTAATGCCTTAATTTTTCCATATCACCTCCAACATTATCGTTATCCTTTTCTACCATATTAGTCAATCTGATAGGTGTGAGGTAGTGCCTCAGAATCATTATCAAACCCTCCCTTCCTTCCTTCATTCCTTCCTTTTTTCTTCCTTTCTCTTCCCCTTTCTCTCCCTCCCTCCTTTCCTTCCTACTTTCCTTCCTTCCTTCCTTCCTTTCTTCTTTTCTTCCCTCCCTCCTTTTTTTTGGGACAATATGGAAATGCGTTTTGCATAATTTCACATGTGTAATTTATATCACATTCCTTGCCTTACCAGTTAGTGGGGAAGGGTTGAGAGGGAAAGACTGAGAGAGAATTTGGAACAAAAAAAATGTGAAAAATAATTAAAAATTTTTTATAGATTACATAAATACAATTTTTAATATTCATTTTCTGACATTTTGCAATTCATGTTCTCTCCCTACCTCCTACATTTCCTCTCTCCTCCCTTCTCAAAGGCAGGTAATATGATATAAATCATACATATATTGTCATATATATTTCATGTCCATGATGTTGTGAAACAAGACACATACATATTGCTTACATTAGAGAAAAAGTCATGGAGGAAATAAAGTAAAAATAAATTTTTTTAAAAAGGAAGTAATCCCAGAGGGAAGGCTTTAATAGTTGTGGAGGGAGTGGGAAAAGATGAAACTGCAGAAAGTGAGATTTGTATTGAGACTTTAAGGAGTTTTGAAACGCCAAGAGGCAGAAATGGAAGGTGAGCATTATAGACATGGAAGTCAGAAAGTAAACATACAGTTAAGGTTTAGAGGGTGTTTGAAGAGTGGCAAATTTATGTAGAGATGTAAAATATAAGAAGACTGGAAAAGTAGAAGAGTGAAGATTTGAAGGGTTTTAAATACTAATAAATTTGTATTTGATTTTGGAAATAATAGGGAACTACTAGGGTTTAAATTAATAGGCGAATTAGGAATAGAAGAAGGAATAATAAGGTTTTATTTGTGCTATAGGAACGTCACTTTAGTAGATCAGTTGAGAATGAAATGAATTGAAGAGAAACATGAAAAGTAGGATGGCCAAAAAGCTATTAACTTATTCTAGGTGTGATATGATGAGAGTTTGTACCAGATTAGAAGCTGTGAGAAGGTCAAGAAAGTGAACAAACAATACAAGGGTTGATGCAAAGAAAAAATTAACAAAATTTGACAATGTATTAGATATGTAGAATCATTTTACATTAGCATTTTAGGACTAGCAAAAGGCTATGAGCCTGGGCAATTGGGAAAATGGTGATTCCCTTGACAATATTGGAAATTTGGGGAATGGGAACATTCGTAGGAAAAGATTATGAGTTCTGTTTTGGGCATGTTAAGTTTGAGATGCCTGCAGGACATCCATTTTGAGGTGTGTACAAGACAATTGCTGAAGTGAAACTGGAGCTCAGGAGAGTTTGAGGATGAATATTTAGATTTGAATATATCCGTAGAGAAATAATCATCTTTGCAAGGAGATTATTTAGCCCATATGAATTTTTAATACTAAGAGAGATGTGGATATGCTTAAGGTTAGCAAGGAAAGGCAATGATTAAAAAGCAGCTGAATATTAGAGAAAAGGTAATGATGATAAAGTGGGAAATGCATTGAGGAAGATTGGAGAGGTTAGTATCAAGGTTGCAAGTTTAAATTTTCCTTTGTATATTTTCAGGTGAGATGGGTGAAAAATGTAGTAGAGAAAGATGCCTGCATGATATAGGATTCAAAAGGGGAAGAAGAGAAAACTCAGCTAACAGCCTCCTTTTGTTTGCAGTGAAGTCCTTGGTAGAGAGAGGGGACAACTTGAGGAGAGATGAGAATTCTTAGATAGTATGACTCAATTGGGGGTAGGGGCGTTAAAAAATGTTCCTTGCTGCTGGAGGACTTACAGAACACAAATTTGCAGAGGGCTCAATCAGCATGCTTGCAAGGTTTCTTGACTTTCTGCAGTTTCTTTCAGCAAGCACCTTAATAGGAGTCAAGATTGAAAATTGTCAAGGGGTGATTTGGCAAGGTAGGTTAAAGGGGAAAAGAATCCCTTTGTAGAAGAGAGCACTGAGTTAAAATGATTCACCAAAGTTTAGCTATAGGTAAGCAAGGACCATGTAATCAGTGAAAGGGTAATAATGGAGGTGGGGCAAAAACATAAAACAAAAACAAAAAAACTCCAAGGAGTGGTTTGGGGGTCACAGTGAAGATTAGGAACAGAGGGTCAACCCTTAGGAGTCATATAACAGAGAAAAGATAAAATCATATAAAGGAATTTCAGCATTCATTAATATGGAAGAGGAACACTTGAGAGACTGATGACTAGATCAAAGGTTATATGTGAATATAGTGGATAAGTAGTTTATATGATATTATGGTTGACTGTATTAAGACTTAAGGAAACGTTAATCTCATTACTCTATCATTGTTCAGTTTTAGATGCCACATTTTAGGGAGGGCATTGATAATCTGAGAGAACTTCTAGAAAGAATTACCCGAATGGTGAAGGGCTTGATGTCATGCCATTTAAAGTTAGACTTGAAATATCTAAGAATGGAAAAAAAAAAAAACATTTCTTGGATCAGGTTATGCCAGTTGTCTTCAAAATTTTGAAGGCTTATCACTTACAAGATTTAATTTTTGTTGTTGTTGGTTGTCCATAGAAGGTAGGAGTTATAGAGGCAGATTTAGTATTGTTGTAAAGAAAAATTTGCTAATGATTAGAGGTATCTAAAAGTAGAATGGCTTTTCTCAGGAGATAATAGGCTCCCCTTCATTGGAGATATCAGGCAAAGGCTGATAACTTCTTCTTGGGTGTATAAAGGATATTCTTGTCCAGGTACAAGTATAACCAAATGACCTCTGAAGTACTTTTCAACCCACAAATTTTGTGCATAGTACTTCTCAGGGTCTTCCAAAGTCTAGAATTCCATTTTCCAGTACCTTCAGTAGTCCCATTAAACACACACACACACACACACACACACACACACACACACACACACGCACGCACACACACACACACATAACTAGGAAGGGATAGCAAATTATGTCACTATCACTTATTATCCTGGCAAATCAATTATTTGACAATTTTGGGAAAACAAACGATATCAACAGGAGAGGAATAGAAGGGTCTAGGTCTACTAACTGGTCAACTAATAATGCTGGAAGGGTGAATGAGATTGGAGATAAAAAAATGAGAAGTAAAAATTTGTTCCACTTTTCAGTTACTACTGGGTCAAGACCTACCAGAATCTCATGAAGTCTTTCCTCAGATTTCATGTTATTTTCATTCTCTAAGATAATTATCTTTCATTTGTAAACTTTTCCCATGTAGGTCTAATGTCTAACATAAAACTTTTTCTTCTTCAAGGTCTTATTGTTATAGTTAAATACTTGTTTTTCTTACTTTTTTTGGGGGGGGATTGGATTTATGATTTCATTGGTTATCAGAAACATGTTCAATCAAGGCAGATCAACATCTGAATCAATTATTTTCTTGGAGAGCTGTCTGAGGTACAAGGACATTAAGTGTCTTACTAAGGGTTGTAAAGCTAGTAGATGTCTAAGACTTGCCAGGGAAAAAGAATTTATGTATTTCTCCATTACTATTGATACTGCCAGAGCTGGCACTATATATGCAGATGGAAATATCTACAGAAATGAATTGTGAAGATAAGACAATTTGTATGGCCTAGATAGCAATAAGACAATATTGATAACTTTTTACTATATCAGGTTAGCCCTTTATTTTTGGGGGGTATTATTGGGCTTAAATAGCATATAGTTAAATCCTATTAAAAGTTGTTGAAATCCCTCAGTCAATGTCAAATAACAGAATATCTAATGATTTAAATTTTAATACTACTATCAATAGCCAATGCCATTTTGGATAAAAATTTATCAAACAGCCATTTGAAGAAGCTTTCTTTTTCTTTAGTTGTTTTTTATTGTCTGTTTGGTGACATGAGACTTGAATTCTTCAGAGACTAGCATTCCATCATTCACAGACTTATAACATCATGAGGAGATTATTGATGTTCAAAGAGAGATGTGTGGTGGGAATCAGTAAACTGTAGCATATAAAAATAAATTGTAAAAAGAAATATTAAATGAGATTACTTAAGAAAGGCATGCCAGTGGAAGTGAGCCAGTTATGTAGGAAGAATGATGGGTAACTGAACAACAGTCTTTATGATCCATTGGTACCCATATGTTGTCAAGCGAGTCAAGGAAAAGTCTCCAGCATGTTACTAAAGTTCCCTGTGAAACATCTATGGAAGGGCACAGGCAAGGCTTACTTGAGATGAAGATAGTTTATTTCATTCACAAACTCTATGCTTAAGCCTAAATTGACCTACTTTCTCTTCCTTGTATGGGACATTTCGTCTCCTGCCTCTATGCTTTTACCCAAGGAATGTTTTCTACTTGCCTTTGCCACTTGGGACTCTTAGCTTCCTTCAAAGCTCAGCTTATGTGCCATTTTCTTCAAGAGGCATTTCCTAGATATTAATTCCCCCCTCCAACAATATGTATTTCTTTTGTATATAGACTGAATTTACTTATTGCAAACATATTTTATTTTCTCCCCTCCTGAAGAAGAATGTAAACTCTTTTATATCCAGTGGCTTGGAAGGTCTCACTTTCCTATTTGTGTCCCTAGTGCCCATCAAAAGATCCAGCATGTAGTAGACATTGTGGTGCAGACAGGGGGCATAACTGCTTTGCAGAGTTCTTCTGTCAGTTAAGGAGTTTAGAATCTTGCAGTTGGTCCTGGGAACTTGTGGAGAGAACCAGGGTCCATCTGAGCTCTTTCTTTAGATTGAAACCTGGCCTATAATTTGCAGCTTTTCTCTTAGAAATTTGTTAGCTTAGTTATTTCCTTTGAATCTCCCTAACCTACCTTCCCTTCCTGAATTCCTGTGAGGGTTTGAAAGGAGGGTAGTTCAGAGTGTTAGTTTAAACCTGATATTTTAAATAATCAAATAGGGCTTACCCTTGCAACAAATTATCTATTGAATCTTTGTATCCAACTTTCCTAACCCCATTGATTACAAACCCACCTGAGAGCTGAGTTAAGGCAGATCCTTTCTCAGTCTCACCTGCCTCCCTTCCCCCACCTGAAGTTTTCTCTAAGTGGCTGTTAGGGCTACCTTGTATCCTCTACCCTGCCAATCTATCCTAGAAGACAATAAATGCCGTTTGTATTTAATCAAAACTTTTTGGCTACTTCATTAGTTGATTAATAAGAGAGGGAGGAAGAGAGAGAGAAATAACATACTTTCTGGAGTTCGAAGGAAGCTGAGGGTATCCATTTTGAAGGAAGTGTAACTTCAATAATTCCTTCTAGTCCCTTCCTGTGAAACTGACTAGAAGCCTCAAGTCAGTTTCAAGCCCTCCTTGGCTGGCTCTAACCTGGCTCTGTAAAGTGTCCTTTTACTTGAAGGGCTCAGTCTATTTCCCTTCAGTGTTTTGTCTCTATCCTGGGTCCCAGTCTGTGTTTCCCTGCTGTTGTTGCCTGCCTTAGATTAACTCATTCTCCTCCTTGCAGCCCTTGGTACCTCAGTGTTGTATTCCCTAAACTCAGACATTCCCTTACTTCTCCTACCACCTCAATTACCAACCTTCATCATTGTACCTTCCTCATCCACTATATTGCCTTAGGGATTCACAAACCCCTATCCACAGTGCCTATCTTTTATTCCAACCAGCTACTACTTATAGCCTAGTCCTTTTCCTGCTACCAACCTCCAGCATTGGGTCCCTTGCCTTGCCTTATTCCCTATTCCTACCAGCTATTACCCCTAGCTTCAGTCCCATATTACATCCTGCAGATTCCCTTATTACATCTTAAAATTCCTCTATTACAACATTTAATAAATGCCTATTGAATTCTTTAATGGTATAGAAACCACAGAGGGCTTATACTTAAATTTGTTTGTCACACCAATATTATAGAATCACACAATTATAGAGTTAAATATTTCTTAACATGTCATATAGTCCAATTGACCTCTGAACCAACATGAGCCCATTATATTATTTCTACCTCCTGGATCCTGGTAAAACAAGTATAATCTGTCTTCTAACTGACAATCTTTCAAATATTTGAAGTATACTATGTTCACCTTGAGACTAAACGTTCTTAGTTTCCTACACTTAATTGTGAAATGACCTAGTTTTAGGTGGTTTCAACTACTTGGTCCTGCCTCTGACTGCAGCCAGGTTGTTAATTTTTCCTTCCTAAAATATATTTTTAAATTATTTGTTAATCAAATGAGTTAACTAGGCAAAGAAATGGAAGAATATGATCATTCCAAGTTACATCAAGGTAATTATTCTATATCCCTCTAATATTTTAAGGAGGCAGTGTGCATGTGTATGTAAGGGGTAGAGTGGAGGATCTGTCCTGTACACATCAGAATGGAGGGTTAGATTCTGTTATAAATGCAGTTGTGATTTTCAGTGTAGTTGTTAAAACTGTTTCTTTTTCATCAATGGATAATGGATTCCTTCTCTAAATAAAGAAACAATGACTTTATGTATGTGTTTTTCCCTTACACTGGTCAGTATCTTCCTCATTGATTTTAATTTCAGGAGGTCCTTCAGGTTGTTCCTTTTCCTGCTACCAACTGAAAGTAGAAGAAGGAACTCTTCTGTAGATAAATATTTACATTATCATTACAATAACTTCATCTAGACACTTTCAATTAATTCAAGATCATACTTCATAAAGTAAATGGAGTTGAAGTTTTTTTAATTTTATTTTAAAGGCAGGTAACCTACTGGAGAAATGTTTCCATTAAGAATTAGATGCACAATATCATTTGAAGCAAACAGTCTGCTATAAATCTCTTTGATCAAATTTTTATCAGTTCCCATCCTTCATGCTACTTCTCAGCCTACTGGACTTTTTTTTGTCTTGTATTGTAGTTCAACAAACTGATCTCAGTATAAAATTTTCATTTAATTCAAAAGGAACTTTGTGCTTAGATCAGCTCTACACAGCACAAGGCACAATGAGAAACAGGTTCATTGATATGCACAGAGGAGCTATGTGGTTATACAAAAAAGAATAGGATTCTGGCCAGCTCTTTCCAATATGGATCATTTAACATTCACACTTGTTTTACTAAAACAAAATATTAATGATTCTGCCTTAGAGAGCCTATAATGCTTCAGCATTAATAAGGGAAAAGTCCTCAGGGCATAAGAATCATTTCTCACTAAATCCTCCTTGACCTCTAAAGCTCAAGTTTCATACCTTTCCCCTGAACACCTGCCAAAGACCTTCCTAGGCTTCAATAGAATTCATTTTGACCTTTTGTCTGATGTGGAAATAAAAGATTGAGCAATAAAAAAAGGGAGAGGGAAGAAGAAAGGGAGGGAGAGAGAAAGACAGAGACAGAGACAGAGAGAAAGACAGAGACAGAGACAGAGAGAAAGACAGAGACAGAGAGAGAAAGACAGAGACAGAGAGAGAGAGAGACAGACAGACACAGAGAGAGAGAGTAATGTTAAACAGTAAGCAAAAGAGTTAAAGGCATTTAAGAAGTTTCATTCCCCAAGGAAGATTAAGTAATTTCTACTTCCTTTTCTCATCTTGTTTTGTTGTTGTTGTCGTTGTTGTTGTTGTTGTTTGGTACAGTACTCTGATTTCATTGCTGAAGAGTACTCTTAAGATGGACTACCTCCACTAATTCAGATTAGAAATTGGTCAGTAGTTAAAGAATTGCCTGGAGAAATTAATGGTCAAGTGACTTTCTTATGATCTCTTAGCTATTTTGTGTCAGGGACAAGACTTGAACCCAGGATTTTAGAACTCTAACCCTGGTCTTCCATTCACTATCTTATTTTGCCTCTCCTATATTTCTTTACGAAATGAATAATCACTTCAGTAAATTAATCTGAATATCAGTAAATTAAATTTCCTGCTTTTTCTAAGGAATATGATTATACCACATGGTGGATAAATTAGATCACATCCTTAAATTGAAAAACCAATTTTTAAATATGGTTTAGGAATTAGAATTGTTCTGCTTGACCCCAGAGGGCATAACTAGAGTCATTGGGTGGAAATTACAAAAAAGCACATTTTTTTGCCTCAATAAAAATTCTAATTGCTCAGAGCTGTCCAAAAATGGAAAGTGTTATCTATATCATACTAACTAGCCTGAATTCCTAATCACCTTAGATATGAAAAAAGGGGGCTAAATATTCTTTCAATGGAGATTTTGTAGGGTTAGCAGAATTAAATGAACTCTGAGATTCCTTCCAGTGCTAATATGTTTTCTTCATAGTCCCAGAAAATAAATAGTCACTTTAGACAACTTTCATGACATAATAGATGAATCAGTAAAAAGAAACTCAGATGTCATCTACTCCAACCCTCTCATTTTACAGAGGACAATGAGTCTTAGGGAGGTTAAGTGACTTGCCCAAGGTGACATAGCTAATAAACATGAGAGTTTGGATTTATGCCCAGATCCTCTAACTTCAAAGCCAGTGAATATGTTTTCTGTCATAGAGCTTTCTTCACAGACATGTAATTTGTATCTAAGAAGTTCAGAAATTAGATTAAATAGAAAAATTATGCATATTAGACTGGGGTCCAAAAATTACCTTCACAAGTAAAAAATGGGGGATGTACAGTTTCTCAGAAATAATTTAAATACTGCAATAGCCTATAATTTCAATGAATAAATAGTAAGAGATAGCAAGAATCATAAAAATGAGGAAATTGTAGAAGACCAGAGATTGTTTCAGTTAGCAAACGTTAATTTCATTGAATTTAAGAGACATAGCAACCAATGGTAAAAATTAGTTTGGAACTCACAGCAAATAACAAGAAGTAAGAGAAAATCATTCTGCATTAAAAGAACACCACCATAACACACTTCAACAAAGGAAGTCTTTACAAACTTTTATTAGATTCTTACTATACGTGAATCACTATGTTAAGAAAATATATAAATGCATTCTTATATATTATATATGTATATGTATAATATGTAATGTACTACTTTTATTAGTTACTTTTTCATAAAAGCTTCATCTGTGGTTTTATGTGTTACTTTAAAATCTTCTATTTTTTTGAAAAATGAAGAAAATTAGATTTCCGAGTTTATTTAAATATATTACTTATTTTGTGTATTTCTTGTAGAATAATTTGATCATTCCCAGTTGTTTCTCCTCATTTCTCTAGATTAAATGTCACTGCCATACAGAGAAGGAGATAGGATCAGAATATGGTAGTTTTATGATAAGTTTTGATAAGAATAGATCACTTTAGAACCAGAAGTTGATCTACTTCATTTCTTATTGTTCCCCTGAAGTTTCACTGTCATAATCAGAAAGACCTATGATTGCATCCACTTGGAAATTGTCTCCACAAAGATACATTTCGTGAATCATGAATGTCTATTTATCCTATATGACCCTGATCTATTTCTTCTCAAAATTTTATTCCAAGAAGTTACTCAATTTTAAACTTGTACACCTTGTGGATCATCCTCTCCCCTAGAAGCAGGTAACAACCCAATGGTACACCAAAGCTGCTTTTTTCCCCCCTTTTGTCTTCTTGCCCCCAAACTGATCATTTAGCAAAAGTCACAGCTTTTCTTTATCAGCAGTTTAAAATCTTTCAATCATCTTGTGCTATCAACAAATTTGGAAATAATATGACTTTCTTTGACCCTTTGTACATAAGCTAAGATTTCTCTTAGATGATTCTTGGAATATTGTTCCTTTCTTATAGCCTTTCTTCTTGATATATAGCTCTTTTATAAGAGGTTAGGGATAAACACAATCTTTTCCCATTCTCTCATTTTTTTATCACATTCTTTGAGGGTCTAATGTACCACTGCATGACAAGACCAGTGGAGATTAGAGAGGCTATAACTTCCTTTATGGAAAGCCATTCTTTCTAGTCTAATACCACTATCAAAGTTCCTTTGTCCTGATGACTTTATTTTGAGTGAGGTTCATGCGAGTACTTTGAAAAAGTCTCATGGCTCTGTGATCAAATTTTTGAAATCTAATGAAAATTTCTGTTATCTAAGTCACTCATTGTCATGCTAAGTTTTCACTTGGAAGCATAGAATAGGCAAGTATACAAGAGGGATCAAATGAGTATAGACCTGGAGATGACTTGTCCAAAGAGAAACCACCAATCCTGAAGTGGGTTCTGCACAAGGTTAATGTGGCAAGCAAAGAAAATATTTCCTTATAAGATTTGTTTTAAATATATAGTGAAGGGGCAGCTGGGTAGCTCAGTGGATTGAGAGTCAGGCCTAGAGACGGGAAGTCCTAGGTTCAAATCTGACCTCAGACACTTCCCAGCTGTGTGACCCTGGGCAAATCACTTGACCCCCATTGCCTACCCTTACCACTCTTCCACCAAGGAGCCAATACACAGAAGTTTAGGGTTTAAAAAAATAAATATATACTGAATTATTCCTATACTTGGGTTTAGAATTAGAAGCTCAAATCAGTCACTCAATCTCAATACTCATTCCTCTCATTCCTTTTTGTTTCAACCAAAGAATCATAGAAAAAAAGGAAAGTGAGATTATGGAAGAGAAGTGAGATTTTTTATAGAGAGCCAGCTCTATATTTTTGGGGGTCCTTAGTGGTTTTTAGTGACGTTGGATTGAAAAGACCAGAAACAGAAAACTGAGAACAGCCAGACTAAATGTTTAGCTCATAGCTGCTCCAACATGCTATGAAGTCAGAGTTTATTATATACTGTTTTCACACAAAGAACACAAAGAAAGAATCACATCTGTGAAGGGTTTACAAATCACATAAAAGAAAATCCTTTGAGGCTTCAAAGTAAAGATAGAACAGAAACCAAGGCCGAATTTCAACCACTAATTAGTAGGGGGTTAATTCTGGGAGCAGAAATATATTTCATAGAGATTTTTACTAATTGAGTCCTGTCCTCTTGATTTACAGGACTGCACCTGGTCAGATAAAGTCTTGCCTAGCTTTGTCTGTCTCCGGCCTGATTATCTAAGTAATATATCCTTTTGGAGTTCAGGCTTCTTTATTATCAAGGAGAGAAATTATTAACTTAGTAGCTGCTGGTCTGTTAAGGACTCAAAGCTTTCCAATAAGAATATAAAGAAAAGGTGGGGATCTGAAAATGAGTCAAAAGAGGAGTCTCAGATTTTTACCTTTGATGGCCCATTCTGTCTGCGTCCTGACATGCAGTGGAGAAAAAATCATACACACAGTTTTACTTGCCAATGATTTTGTAATGGGATCCAGATAAAATATCTATTACAGACTCTATTTCTCTAAATGACTTCCAATAGCCTTCCTGAGGGGTCAAGTTGTTTTTGGATTAACCAATCTGCTGGTACCAGAGCTTTTCAGGTACCAAAAAACACAAAGGTACCTAAGGTACCAAACACAAAGACTGCCTCAGCCTGGATTGGTCACATAGGGAATCCAGATAACAGGCCCTATCCTGACCCTATTTCTCCAATTGGCCTTCCACAATTTTTCTTACTTGGTAAATAGAATCAGTTTATCCTAGATGCATCCACATGTAGCCCCAAAAAGAGTCCTTGGAACACTTAGTAACAATTATTGGAGGGGGAAACTAGGTGACAGTGGATTTGAGAGCCAGTCCCAGAGACAGGAGATTCTAAGTTCAAATCTAGCCTCAGACACTTCTAGCTCTGTGACCCTGGGCAAGACACCCCCATTGCCCTCCCCTTACTACTCTTCTGCCTTGAACCTAAACACATCCTTGATTCTAAGATGGAAGGTGAGGATTTGGATTTTTTGTTTTTTTTTGTTTTAAGAATCATTGTATGAAGACACATAACTGGGCAGAACTAGATTTTGTCTTGGAACTAGAACTAGAACTAGATTTTGTCCCCGGGAATGTGGGGAGCATGAGATCTGTGAGTGACTCACTTGTTATCACCAGAGTTTGGGGAGTAGTTGAGAGTATTGATGGACTCCCTCCTCAGTGAATGTTCACAAAACTGACATGTTTTGAATGTTCAAGGGAAGGACGGAATAATGAGTTCTGAAATTGTATTTATGGACCTGCAGGAGGGGACTTTGGGGTCTTTGATTATCAAGGCGATCATAGACCATTAATTAATGCCAGCCTAATCAATAAACTGATATTCTTACCCAGAAGCCAGTCTCTCAGAATTTTTATTTGTCACATCTGCAGACCTGGAGCACTGCCCAAACTAAAGGCTATTGTATTCAGGCAGCCACTAGAGAATTAGGAGCTTAAGACACAAAGCAGTGTGACAGTTTTCCAAAAAAGGGAAATCTCTTTTTACATCATTCATCTTACACAAATCATCAGCCAAACAGTATTACAATTCATTTAACTGCAACATAAAAGATGAAATAAGAGGGAAGCCAAATGCAAGGTTATAGGTGAGACAAATGATTTTCCAGATATAAGTATTACTTTAAAATAGAATTTGAGTCATTATTAATTTATTTCATGACCCAGGCTACAATTTAATATGTTGGAAAATATTGGGAAAAATAATTTCCCAAATGAATGCCTAATATACTCAACGGGTAACACACTTTCTATGAATTTTTATTTTTAGTGGTAAACAACACAATATAATTAACATTCCCCTTTTGAAGAAAACAGATTGATTAGAAGATACTATGACACTGTGAGGTTCAAAGAAATGACTCTAGGCAGGAGGAAAATCACAATACCCACCAGGAACACAGTTCTAGTCTTTCCTGAGAATTTCTCTAATAAGCTTACACCTTAGAGGTAATGAGATAGTGGCATCTTTTTCTCTGATTCTCCCACCAACTGTATAGCAATAGTTTTTGTTCCTGCCTAGGGATGTTTCTTTGAAAGGAAGTTTGTAGCCTACTAAATAAAGATCCAACAATCTTTCTTCTTTGAGACATTTTTTTATTTTGTGTAACTTATGGTTACACACTTTGTAAAGAAAACCTCTCAGTGAACGGGCAAATACCTATTAATAACAAGCATTTATGAAGCATTTAAAAATTGGTAAAAGCACTTTATAAATATCTCAATTTATCCTCATTACAACATTGGGAGGCAGGTGCTATTATGATCCCCATTTTACATGGTAAGAAACATCACAGAACTAGAAATCACAGAACTAGTGTCTTATATTGGATATGAACATAGATCTGTAGATTTTCTAAAAATTTATCTATTCCTTCATAGACATTCATTGAACATTTTTGAAACATTAGTCATATGACAGGGATTTAAATATTGGGAAGGATCTTTAACACACGTCTAAACTGCATGTGAACAAGATTCTTTCTCTAAGTCATATCAAACAAATTTTCAGTAAGCTTCTGCTTAAAGATTTCAAGTGGATATCAGTTAAAATGGCAAAGTGGGAGGAAGTAGTATAAACCATCACTGTCCCCACTCTCAATTATTGAAACAAAGATGTAAGAAGATCTCTCTCTCTCTCACTCTCTTTCTCTCTCTCTCTCTTCCAGTGATTGGTATGTTTAAGGAGAAATCACAGTGGGCCATCTTTATGGCAAAAGATCACAAATTCAAAGGCAAGTGACCAGGGTCAGAATTATGGAACAGTAGTGGCTGGGATATCATGTACAGCCTGAAGCCCGGGGCAATAGTACAGGATGTTCTGGGGGGATCTAAATTAGTAACTGAGCTCCTGTAGCATCAAGCAGACAGTATTACAAGGTCACCCAGTATGGATCCTCAAATTAGGTCCCTACAAGAGAATAGGTAGGCCATCAGCTCAGCTTTTCAGGGAGACTTATAGATTTAACCTTGAGGCAAAGCAAAAAGGGGAGCTCTGAACAGAACTGGATCATTGGCAACTCCAAAAGGTTTTTTTTTGAAAATTGTTATTTAATTAATTGATTTAGAATATTTTTTCATGGTTACATAATTCATGTTCTTCCCCTCCCCTCCTCCCACTCCCCTCCTGTAGCCAATGAGTAGTTCCACTGGGTTTGTCATTGATCAAGACCTATTTCCAAATTATTAATATTTGCATTAGGGTGATCTCTTAGAGTCTACATCCCCAATAATATCCCCATTGACCCATGTGATCAAGCAGTTGTTTTTCTTCTGTGTTTCTACTCCCACAGTTCTTTCTCTGGATGTGGATAGTGTTCTTTCTCATAAGTCCTTGCTCTGGATCATTGCATTGCTGCTAGTAGTCTATTTTATTATTATTATTATTGCTACTACTAGTCCATTACATTCGATTGTACGACAATGTATCAGTCTCTGTGTATAAGGTTCTTCTGGTTCTGCTCCTTTCACTCTGAATCAATTCCTGGAGGTCATTTCAGTTCACAAAGAATTCCTCCAGTTCATTATTTCTTTTAGCACAATAGTATTCTATCACCAACAGATACCACAATTTGTTTAGCCATTCCTCAATCAAAGGGCATTCCCTCATTTTCCAATTTTTTGCACCACAAAGAGTGCAACTATAAACATTTTAGTATAACTCTTCTTTCCTTATTATCTCTTTGGGCTATGAACCCAGCAGTTAACCAAGATTTTTTTAAAAAAAGTAATTATGGTTTATTTGTTTCTTGACTCTTTACTGTAAATTTAAGTTACCCTAACACTGCATACTACAGGGCACTTGAAAATGTGGGCAGAGAGGTCAGAGGTAAAAAATATAGATTTTTTAAAAGTCATTTATAGCTGAATTGATGGGACTAGATATGATATCCAATAGATAAAATGTAGGGAGAGAAAGGAACAGAATTAGGAGGAAATCTTGGGGGCAGAGAAGAAAAGGAAATAAAATTAAAGGAGACAAAAAATTGAGAAAGGATAATATAATGCCAAGTAAACCAAGGGGAAAAAAAGATTTCAAGAAAGAGAAGTGACCAATTTCTGCAAAGAGGTCAAAGAAGATGATAAAGAAAACACAATTAGATGTTGATTTTCAATAAGAGTCTTTTTAGTTGATTTGTAGAAGTGGAAAACAGATTGCAAGGGAATGAGTGGGAGCTGAGGTAGTGAAAGCCATGTATATTGACTATTCTTTTGGAAGTTTAGTAGTATACAGAAGGGAAAAAATAAGCAATAACTTAGGATGGAACAAAGTCAAAGAAAAGCTTTTTTAATATTAATTCTGATTTTATGTCTTTTGCTTTTTTTCTGGTAAGACTGTGACTGCTGCTCTTCCCCTTCCAAATGAACCATACTCCATTTTGCATTAAAATCTTGGATGGCTTCCATTGCTTTACAGGGACATTTTTCAAGAAGAGGGAGGGAGAACAAGCAGGAGGGCTATGAAACTGTACATATATTTATTAGGATGAATATAAGAATTAAGAATGTATATATTTTTAAAAGGAATCTGTTCAAAAGAAAAGAAAAATGTGGGTTTTTGCCAATGAAAATGCTTTCCTGGTTCTGCTTCCTTTGCTCTAAATTGTTTGATATAAATCTTTGCAGATTCATCACATTCCTTATATTAATCATTAAATGGCATTGTAGTTTTCCATTACATTGAGATATATTATACTAGATTCATACTATTAGCATATAAAAAGAAAAATGTATAAGCTAGATATACCTAAGGTATATGCACTAGTAATTATTTAATGAGAAAATGCTTTAACTAAGTAGATGAAATCATCAACAAATAGAAGCTGCAATGGGACACAAAGAGGAAACCTAATAAATAGTGATTTATACATTGTAAGAAGAGACACAATCTATAAAGTGTAAATTGTTATAAATATTGGTTTATATGGTTTGGCTATTTGTTTAAAGTTGAAAGCATGTAAAATGATCATTCAAAATAAATGATATGAACATTCATTTATCTATGCATTGGACCCACTAAAGAGAAAACATCTGATTACCATTTATAGCTTCATAATTCCCTAACTCACCTCTAATACTCCACAAACAAGATAGGAGTTATATTTGGCCACACTATACAGGAGTATAGCAGTATAAAGTATCCACCCATTTACTGTAGTGCTTTATTATACATCTATTCATTTGACCAATGAATTTTATTGCAAGTCACCAAAATACATTTTCCTTAATGAATAAAACAAAATCATTAATTTTGGTTAGAAAACCAAAAATGACTTATTGCTCAATGGCAAACCTTTTAGATATTAAGCACAAGAGAAGCAAAAGCCTTAATGGTTTTTGGGGGAAGGAGAGTATATGTGAAAAATTCATAATGAATTTTTCTAAAGGATATGGGATTATAAGGCAGGGGTTCAAAGCTTGATTCCTAGCTTTACAACTACCCATCTGAATGACATTGAAAAAGTCACTTAAAGTTTTTGAATCTCAATTTCTTTATCTAAAAACAGTACTGGACTAAATGATTGCTGATAGATTTTGTTGTCTTCTAATATTCTATTAGAAAATTTTTTTTAAGTCATACCTTCCATTTTGGAATCAATACTGTTTATTAGTCCTAAAGCAGAAGAGCAGTAAGAGCTGGGTAATGGGGGTTAAATGACTTGCCCAGGGTTACACAGCTAGGAAGTGTCTGATACCAAATTTGAACCTAGGACCTCATATCTCTAGGCCTGGCTCTCAATCTTTGAACCACCTAGCTGCCCCCATCGTCTAATATTCTAAACCCTATTAGTGACTCATCAAACGAATCCCTTATCTTAAAATAATTAGTAGCAATTGATTATTATTTAGGTTAGTTGTAATTACCCTCTATAAAATTCCCATCCATCCATTTTTGGGGCAATGGTTTGGAAGTGATCTGAATAATACTTTCCAGTGAAGTACAAACCATGGTGTTTTATCATATTGGTGAGTCTGTTAAGTATGGGATTATGTCTATACAAGAACCAGTCTTGCTTAGGAGGTCGATTATCAGAATGTTTTCAACTTTGTAAAAAAATATTTTTTTTTCCCAAGGTGGGTCAGAGAATAGTGAGAAACAAACAATTGATTCTCAAGTCTCTGTGGCTCTTTCAATTACAAAGTCATGGCAAAAGAACAACAGAAAAGCAGAGTCATCAGAAAGACACTTTCACAAAATTCCTAGCCTGTAGAGTTATTGAATAATTGGTACTATTACTATATAATCCTTGACCTGTGGCCCACTAATGAATCTACAAAGCAGAAAACAAAAAAAGAAAGGATTTTTTTTATAGTATTGCTTTAAAAGGTAAATAAGAGGGGGCAGCTGGGTAGCTCAGTGGAATGAGAGCCAGGCCTAGAGACAGGAGGTTCTAGGTTCAAATCTGGCCTCAGCCACTTCTCAGCTGTGTGACCCTGGGCAAGTCACTTGACCCCCATTTCCTACCCTTACCACTCCTCTGGCTTGGAGCCAATACGCAGTATTGACTCCAAGACGGAAGGTAAGGGTTTAAAAAAAAAAAAAGGTAAATAAGAGCATTGATGGAATTGTGTTTTTTGAAATTGTTTTTGTCGGTTATGTGTAGAATGGATTAGAAAAAGGAGAGAGATGAATTATTTGTTCAATAGTATCTTCATGATCCTTCTTGGTGTGTGGGTGAAGGGACTGGAAGGTAGGAGGAAGGATGGATGGGAGAAAGAAGAAAGGAAGGTATAGGAAGGGAAAGGAAGGTAGGGGTCCCCAGCCCTGCCCAGCAGGGGGAAATTGACCAGAGCCCTTCGAGGCTCAAATAAAAGATCAGAGAGCAACTTAGGGTTTAGAATAGCTAGGTTTTGTTTAAATCAGAAAAGGGAAGATCTGGGGAAAACTAGGAGGTAGATAGAATGGGGAAAAAAGCACCAAGAGAGAGTTACTATCCAAGAGCTCTGCAGGGTTCAGGGTAGAGAGCTTCAGCCAGCTCCCAGGCTAGAGAGAGAGCAAAAAGGTGCCCAAACCCTCTCTCTTATACTTTCTCCAATACCTCCCACAAAGGAAGTGGAAGGTGTTGGGGGAAGTTGTAGCAGGGAGCCCTTAGAGTAATTTTAAATGACACATTGGCAAGATACTAGAGTGCTTTGTCATTTCCTCCTCTAGTTTGTTTCACAGATGTGGAGTTTAAGCAGACAGGGTGAAGTGACTTGCTCACATAGCAAGTAACTGACTGTGGAGGAATTTTAAACTACTAACCTAATTTTCAAGGCATGTGAGTTAGGGGGACCAGTTAGGAGGCTGTTGCAAAGGTTCCAGTGAGGGATGATGATGATCACATTTTATACCACAAGCCTTTTCTATCCCCTTTCTGAACTATTCTTCAGGAGAGTTAAACCCACCCCACTAAAAGTCTGTCTTGCTAAACGGAAGTATTTGCAGAATCCACTTTTAACTCATGAACTGTAACATTGCTAGCATTTTAGAATGAATAATCTTCGTTGGCAAGACTCATTGATTACTATATGAAGAAGTGGGAACAGTTTGCCCAAGTCATTCATCAACAAGCACTTACTAAGTGCCTACTCTGTGCCAGAACATATACTGGACATACAAAGGACAATGAGAAATAGACCTTTTACCTTCAAGATGCCTGAATTCTGTTGCATAGAATATAAGCATGTGACAATTAATTAAAAGCCGTTCTGTTGGTTGAGTGAAGATTAAAAATAATAGAAAAGATAATGTAAAGTTTCTTGTTTATTTGAATTAAAAAATCAATTTTCTTCCTGCTTCTCATTAAAATGAGAATTATCTTTTCCAGGGGAAGTTAGGTGCCTCAGTGGATAGGGAATCAAATCTAGAGGCAGGAGGTCCTGGGTTCACATTGGGTCCCAGAGTTTTGTGACCTTAGGTAAGTCATTTAACCCAGATCGCCTAGTTCTTACTTCTCTTCTTCCTTGGAATCAATACTTAGTATCAATTTTAAGATAAAAGGTAACAGCTTAAAAAACATTACCTATACCAATATTAAGGGCATTCTTTTTTTTTTTAAACCCTTACCTTCCATCTTGGAGTCAATAGTATGTATTGGCTCCAAGGCAGAAGAGTGGTAAGGGTAGGCAATAGGAGTCAAGTGACTTGCCCAGAGTCACATAGCTGGGAAGTGTGTGAGGTCAGATTTGAACCTAGGACC
This sequence comes from Gracilinanus agilis, assembly GCF_016433145.1. Taxonomy (NCBI): domain Eukaryota; kingdom Metazoa; phylum Chordata; class Mammalia; order Didelphimorphia; family Didelphidae; genus Gracilinanus; species Gracilinanus agilis. Next base: position 549,353,450 of record NC_058132.1, on the reverse strand, counting down.
TCCCGTCTTTAGGCCTGGCTCTCAATCTACTAAGCTACCCAGCTGCCCCCTTAAGGGCATTCTTGAAAGGAATAAGCAGGGTTTTACTGATGATTTTCTAGAGCAGACCATATATTCATGATCATACAGGGTACTAGCAATAAAAGCAATATATGGGTCCTCCATTTGTACTATTTACTGTATTTTTTAAATCATTTAACCCCACTCAGGCTTGACTTCTTAAGCAAGTTGTCTGCCACGAAAAAAATAATTATAGAAGAATTTATGGTAGAAGTAACTATATAGAAATCATTATTATAATATCCATTCATTATTGAAATTAAATTAAGCTTGAGACTGATACATTTGCCCAGGCTATATCATGGAAGAAAATTTACCCACAGTCCAAAAGAAAAGAACATGGAGAAGAAAAGAACTGCAGCAGAGGAGGGAGGTTAGTAATCAGGAGAGACGGATGACTTCATGTATTTGAAGAAAAGCCAAGTAGAAGTCAGATTCGATTTGTTCTTTTTCTTGACCCCAAAAGTCAAAACTATTATATGACAATGCATTGATGATACAGAAAAGGAAAATTTAGATTTGATGTAAGGAATTACTTCTGAAATGTTAGTGGCATTCAATAGCATCTGTACACATACACTATATAGATATGTGTGTGTGTGTGTGTGTGTGTGTGTATAGTGTGTATTTTTATTCTTCTATGTATTCTTTGATTCTCAATTGTCTATGAGTATTTTTCTTACTTGAGGGGCAGAAGGCTGTTAACTTAGCTCTTGTTATAAGGAATTTCTGGGACTAAACGGAAATCATCTTGAGTGACAGGATCATTGGTTGAAGACCTTGGAGTGCACCCAGGTGACATGAGTCAAGGCCAAAAGGCAGTTGGAAACAACCCTATAAATACCCATCATGCACAGCACAGCTCAGCTCATTCTGGAGCATCCTTGAGTGGAGGGAGGTTCAAGAGAGTGGATAGGCCTTTGTACCTGCAATCTAGCTACCTGCCTGAGAGACTTAGAGAGCTGTCATACCTGTTGTCAGTAGAGCTGAGAGAGAGCAACATTGCTACCATCTAACAAGAACATCAACAGCCTTCCCTATCCTTTGGTTTGGCTCTGGTCAGATCAAGCCAGGGTTAGTGAGAGGGTGAAGGAGCTCCAGCCTCTCATTGATCTAACAGCATCTACAATTTCTGATCACCTACTTTATATTAGCTTAGATGTAGCATCCCTAAAACCTCTTACCACATTCCTTGTTCCTGACCCCTTATTAAGTGAAAAATAAACCTTGTTACTAAGTTCAACTAAAGATTAGAGTACCTTTCCTAATTAGTGACCATCCAAAGCTATTAGGAAGGGTAACTTTATTTCATGCAGTCAGAATTTCAGTGTTATCCATCTAGCATTGATACCAGCCTGTACCAATAACAAACCCAACCCCAAGTCAAGAGGCTAGAGGAGTTGTCAACACACTCCCAACTCCTTCTTGGCTACTTGGCTTGGGCAAATATTAAAGGAGACAGCTTGGCAGGCTCAGTCCAGCAGAGCCTGTCAGGCTGAGGGGGGCACAGCCCTCTTTTATTATCCAGTGCTACAAAGCTGCTGTTGCCTTATTGTGCTTCCCCCCTTTCTGCTTCTCTCCATTTTTTTTTAACGGTCAACACTTAAAATAAACCCCTGAGGAAAAGAAAATAAGAAAATTAAGATACGCAAGGTAGAATGAGGAATGGAGAATGGAAAAATTTGCTTTCTTATTAACTTTTTTTTTTAAGCATTCTGGGATTCATTGTTCGACTGGTCAACTTTTGGGATCCAACCTGGATAATAGTGAAATTTGTTGACTTTAATGGTGGCTGTATTGGGACAAGCTTGGATGGAGAGGAAACTGTCCACACCCAGGTGCAAAGGAGTACATACCTGAGAGACGACAATATGTCATTGTGATGGTGGCAGCAGAATGACAGTGATCCTAGGCTAAGCAAGAAGCTGCAAAAGAGCCGTCCTTCAGCAGGGGACTGACAGTCTCTGAACTATATGACAGCAAGACAGCAAGAAACCGAACAAGGAAGAATAATCTAGTTCTTTCCATTTTGTGGTACTGTGAGGTTTTGGTTGATTCTTCATTTTCTATGAGTATTTTTCTTACTTGAGGGACAGAAGGCTGTTAACTTAGGTTTACAGTTAAAATAAAACTCCAAGAAAAAAGAAAATAAGAAAATTAAGATACGCAAGGTAGAATGAGGAATGGAGAATGGAAAAATTTTGCTTTCTTATTAATTTTTTTAAAAGCATTCTGGGATTCATTGTTTAACTAGCCAACATTTGGGACCCAACGTGGATAATTTTATAAATCTGGGAGATATATATATATTATTATTATTGAGAGGCAAAGGTTTCTTTCCCCCTGTGTATGTGTGAGTGCATGTGTAAGTATGGATGCATGCATATACATAAGTGTTGGTGGGGAGAGGGTAACAGTATATAATATTTAAAGCACAGTTAACTATATAGATCCTTGGGAATCAGGGAACTATAAAGGAAAGCCAAGGTAAATTGGTTTGGCGATTTATGGGCTTGGATATGAATGAAACCTTTGGGGTTTTTGTTGAGTAAAACAAAATCTGTACTACTTTGTTATTCTTAGTGCTTGCATGGGAGCTGAGGTTTCTTTTCAGCTTTTTGGAGCCCTAGGAATTAGCCAAATATTAATATTTCTGGGAAAAAAATCTCAGTGTTTGCAAAAGAAATCTTTAACAAAGAAATTTGTGAGAAAAAACTCTAAGTGACCATTTTTTCCCAGAGGTTTGCTTCTGAGAGTTTATATAGTCTTTTTATTCCTAAAGGATTATGTGGAAAATGTATAGTATATTTCAACCACACATTATTTTATTACTTACATAAAAGTAATCTAAGTGGCAGAGTGGATAAAATGCTGTCCTTTTGTCAGAAAGATCTCAGTTCAAATCATACCTCATGCAGATATTAGTTATGTGATCTAAGACAAATCACTTAATTTATGCTAGGCTCTGTTTCTTTATCTCTAAAATGGGGGAAATTAATAGTGACTGTACCATGTTTTGGTAAGAATAAAATGAAGTAATATTTGTTAAGTGCTTTGCAAATCTTGAAATATTATATAGATTCTGTTTATTATTATTACCGAGAAAGTCACCATCATTTCTTCTTCTGAACTATTATTATGTAATTCCTTATCTATGTTTCTCAGTGCAGTTAGGTAGCATATTGGATATAGTGCTGGGTCTGGAGTCAGAAGACTCATCTTTTTTAATTCAAATATGGTATCAGATGCCTACTATGTTACTTTAGTTGTGTTACCCTGGGCAAGTCACTTAACCCTATTTGCCTTCATTCCTCATTTGTAAAATGAGCTGGAGAAAGAAATGGCAAAGCACTCTAGAATCTTCAGCAAGAAAGCCCAAACAGGGTCAGGAAGAATCAGAGAAAACTGAAAAACAACAACAACAACAACAAAAATATTCATCTTTCACTTGGTATTAATAAACACTAGCTTTCCATATGAGATCTCAAACTATAGTATAAGACAATAGCCCTGAAAATAATATAGTGCTAAGAAACTGAGTAGTGGATCAGTGGTTAGGTAGGCAACACACTGTAGTTAATGGCCATAGTAATCTATTGTTCAATAAACCCAAAGATCCAAGCTTTTGGGGGAAAAACTGATGGGAAAATTGGATAATAGTAAGCCAGAAAGTAGGTATAGACTAGCATCTCACACCATACTACAAAACAGAGTCAAAATGGATATTTGATCTAGAAATAAAGGTTGACAGTATAAACCAATTAGAATAAAGCAGAAAAGTTCACCTGTCAGATTTATGGATGTTGAAAAAATTTATGACTAACCGAGACATAGAAAACATTATAAAAATGAAATGAATACTTTTGATTGCATTAAATTAAAAAGGTTTTGTATATACAAAACCAGTGTGACTGAGATTAGAAAAGAAAAAGATGAGGAAAAAAATTTAGCAAGTGTATCTGATAAAGATCTAATTTCTCAAATATATAGAGAACTGATAGTTATAAAAATACAAAGCTTTTCTCAGTAGATAAATGATCAAAGGATATGAATAGGCAGTTTTTAGAAGAAGAAATTAAAGCTTTCTTTAGTCATGAGAAAAAAATTCTCCAAGTCACTAATTGATTAGAGAAATGCAAATTAAACAATTCTGAGATACATATCAGATTGGCTATTATGATCAAAAAGGAAATGATAAATGTTACAGGGGATATGGGAAAAATTAAGACACTAATACATTGTTGATGAAACTGTAAATTGACACAACTGTTCTCTAGAGCAATGTGAAAACATGCCCTAAAAGCCATATGCATATCCTTTGGACCAACAAAATTCCTACTGTCTATATATCCTAAAGAAATCAGTGATAAGAGAAAAGAACTTGCCTGTACAAAAATATTTTAACAGCTCTTTTTTTAACAGCTCTTTTCATAGAGGCAAAAGTATTGAGAACGGAGGAGATATCCAACAATTGGGGAATAGCTAAAATGTTTTTGTATATGGTTAAAATGAAACACTATTGTACCATAAGAAATGGTAAACAAGATGAGTTCAGAAAAACCTAGAAAGACTTAAATGAACTAATGTAAAGTAAAGTGAGCAGAACCAGAAGAATGTGAACACAAACAAATACTGTATAATGATCAACTATGAAAGACTAAGCTATTATCAGCAAAATAATTTTCCTAGATATCCACAAGAGACTCATGATGAAAAATTGTGTCCACAGTCAAAGAAGTAACTGTTGGAGTCTGATTGGAGATCAAAGCATGCTACCTTTCACTTTATTTCCTCATGAGTTTTTAATTTTTATTCATTGTATGTGTGATATGTGTTTTCTACCATGGCATAAGCAATATGGATCTATATTGAATAAAAGTATTGGTCTAGACTATTTGCAGCCTGGGGGTGAAGTAGGGTGAGGATAGGAGAAAGTTTAAATAGTGAAATGTCAGAAAACAATTGTTAAAATTTATTTTTATATGTAATTTTAAAAAGCAAAAATTTATACACTATAGTATATATATATTTTTTGTTTGGGATAGGATAGTAGCATATATCTTGTCTCTCACACTGCAAGCTTCTGGCAAGCTATTGCCTTTTATTCTTCACACATCTGATTACAGTTCCTTGCATCTAGTAAACTCCATTAAATATTTATGATCCTAGAAATTGTATTTCTCTACATACATATTGGCCTGGTATAAAGAAATAAGTCAAACTTTAACAGGATGTCTATTTCAGACTTTAGAGAAAATTTTAGTAATCCATTCTCCTGTGAAGTTTTAAGATATCTTAAAAAAACCCAAAATACCTTAAAAAAAAGATCCACAGAAACTTTTTCAGTGTACTTTTACCTGATGTTACTTAGGTTTCTGAAGGAGAAAATTATAACGCTTCATCACTTTCAGATAGAAAGAAAAAAATTTCCTGGGACCTTTTTGGTTAGAGCTTCTACTTGTGACAAAACTCATTCTTCAAGAAGTCTTTACAGGCAGAAGCCTTGTCTATGTGTCCTTTCAAATAGTATAAGAAATTTTAACTTGGTGAACAAAATAAAGAAAAGTCAATTTAGCACAGGAACTAGTGTCTTTTATCTCTGATGGTAGAAATTATATTTCCTTTGGGCAAATAGATCCTTAATGCTTAATCAAATGAATTTGGATTTAATTTTTAAAATAGCTTCATCACTTTGGGAGAAAATACAGCTCTTGCTTGTTTTCATGTTTAAATTGTATTGTGTCTATGAATACGTGTATGTATATTATATAGATCGATGCCTTATTGTGTGACTCTAGATAATACTTTAATGAATTGTAATTTATTTTCTTCTACAGTGTACTTTTTCAAATATATACTTTAAAATTTTGAAATACTATCCTTAAAACTATTTCAAATTCTTGTGGGGATATATTTTTAAGCAAAGAAATGGCTATTAGCTTAGAATTTAAAAGTGTTTCCCTATGACTTCTTTAGGAAATACTAGAAATTTACATTTTATTGCTAACATTAGATGTCCTATTTTGTACTAAGGATAGCTGCTAGATCTTCAAATTATGAGATGGAAAGAAGATAATAATTCAAAGTTCAAAAGCAATCTTCAAGCCATGCTACTTTCTTTATAAGGTGCTTTGTATGTACAGCTCTTTCTTTATCAATGAACTGAAGACGGAATACTCAGAGGAGGAAGAACCTTCCCCCCACCCCAACAATTGCCATTTCCATTCCTTTTGATAACAAAATATTCAAATCAATTTAATTCATTAAATAGAAAGCACATTTTACTGTTTGCTTGTAAACACTTACAAAAACAAAACAATTATATAAAACAAAAAAGAAAGTAATAAAAAATAAGATATATGTTTGGAAAAATAAGATTTTTTTTTGCAATTTTATTTCACTGGTTATTTTAGTCAAAGTTATCAATCTCTGCTCTATTTGCTGATTATTATTATTTCCTTATGTTTCTCACTCCATCTCAGCATTATTTCTAATGCTGTCTAGTTCCTGTCCTCTGCCTTATTCTTCCATTTTCTCTACCAGAACAAACAATTTCATTCTAAGATTTTACTTCTCATACTTTTTACATCCTCTTGCATTCATAGAAACCTAATTCCATTTGGGAGATGAGTTTCTGACCATATGATCTAGTTCTTGGGGCTCTTTTAAGGTTGTCTGACACACTCATTTAAGGCATTCCTCATTCTTCACTGCCTCTTCCAGACATCTCTTCTGGAACACAGCAAGTTCTCCTCTGAACTGTCAAATTTTGTCCTCATGAAACTTCTGGGAGATGTTGGCATTCATGTATGGAATCTTCTGTGAGATATTGGTACTCATTTTTATCTAAGTCTCTTATGTGAAAAGGACATATAATGACTCATTAAACTGCAGGGCATGTAGGTTTCTTCTTGTCTTCCCTAACTGAAAAATCCATTTTAAATTGCAGTTATAGGGGTATGGCTTTCTAAGCCTGTAACTCTGCCTCTGTAAATGGATAATGCCAAATTATATGTGCATTGTAACCGCTCTGATATTTCAATTTTGGGGGATAATGAGGATGATTGGATTGTAAGAAAGGAGAAATTCTTTGATCTAGATAAAATAGTGAACTTGAAAAAAGAATCCCAAATAAAATCTCTGAGGAACCCAAAGATAAAGTGAATATTTGGCCTTGTTTCCTTACTGATATGTTAGAAAGAAATTTTTTAAAAATCCATTTGAAACAGTTTTACTGTCAGTTACAGAAGGACATAGGAGAGAAAATCTTCAATTAAGAATTATATTAAGAACTAGCCAAAGTCAAATTGGAATGGATCCTAGAGTAAGTGGATTAGGGGAACAGTAGAGATTAAGTAACAATTACATTGCTATGTTGGTTGTAGAAATGAAGGAATGCCAGTAAAGGGGGTGGAGTGGCATTTTTTTCATATATGTTTGTTTGTATATGATGAGATTTGTTCAGAAAGAGAGAGAGAGAAGTCCCTAATGCAATTTGAGCAGATTTAAAAGAACAAGCTTTTATAGTAGTAGAGTGTCCCCAAAGTTCTGATTATAATTTGGAACTCAGTATGAGTAGGGGTTGCTTTCTTTTCATCTTGCCTATCCAGTTGGAACTAAAGGAAATAAGATAGAAAAAAATACCTTCTTATTCCCAAGATTATTGATTATAGAATATATTAATGATTCCACAAAAGATCTATAAATAATGTCATTCTTTTAAACATAAAGTTGTGCATCTTTCTGAGATTAAATTTGAGTTCATATTCATTTTCATATTTAAGTTTCTAGATACTCTTTGCTAAAGACTATAAAATTCAAAATTAAGAAATTTGTATATTTGAAACTGTATGTCTTTTCTCACACTCTTTTCCAACTCTTGCCCTAGTTATGATGAACTTAATAAGTTCTACACTGACTTTATCTTTTAGAATATAAAAATGCATTTAGAGGAGCTAATTGTGAGAATATAAAAAGGATTTGATTATTTTGTCTTAAATGTAAGAACAAAACTTTGTTTAAAGTATGCTTTATTTCTAGTAGTTGTTAACATTAATCCTTATACATTCTAGTTAATATCATCCTTTAATATTTTTTCAACCCTTACAAAATAGCCACAGTGGAAGAAAATACCTTGAGAATAGATAAGATTTTATCTATTGAGGAAATTATTTTGGGAAATTAATACAGTTCAATTGGGAATCATTTCATTTGTCAATAGGAATAAGCATAAATAAATTGATTAATTTGAGAAATTTGACAAAGAGCACAAACCATATGTAACTAAAAAAAGTAATTTAGTCTGAGGAGAATGGGCTATGTGTTAAGATATGAGAAAAATGAATGGGATACTATAGATGAGTAACTTTCTCTGCTTTTCTAATACTTCCTATATGTACCAATGTTTGCATACCTACACTTAAGACTACACAAAGGCACCCTTTGAAAAAAATAATAGTTGAGTCTTGGTCTGTGAGACAGCTTAAGAACTCTCAAACACTGTACTAATCCCAGGACTTTTTTGCCCTATTCATCTCTGATGGATAGACTTTGCTGGTCCCATTATAATTTATCTCATGAGAAGATATTCAGCGTATAGAATATATATATATATATATATATATATATATACTATNTCATTTGTCAATAGGAATAAGCATAAATAAATTGATTAATTTGAGAAATTTGACAAAGAGCACAAACCATATGTAACTAAAAAAAGTAATTTAGTCTGAGGAGAATGGGCTATGTGTTAAGATATGAGAAAAATGAATGGGATACTATAGATGAGTAACTTTCTCTGCTTTTCTAATACTTCCTATATGTACCAATGTTTGCATACCTACACTTAAGACTACACAAAGGCACCCTTTGAAAAAAATAATAGTTGAGTCTTGGTCTGTGAGACAGCTTAAGAACTCTCAAACACTGTACTAATCCCAGGACTTTTTTGCCCTATTCATCTCTGATGGATAGACTTTGCTGGTCCCATTATAATTTATCTCATGAGAAGATATTCAGCGTATAGAATATATATATATATATATATATATATATCCATTCCTTACTTTAGGCTATACTTTTCCCCCTCTCTATGTTCCATTTTCCTCTAGCACACTATTGGGAAAATATTGGCACATAAGTTGAAGAGAGTGGGGAGAAAGAGAGGTAGCTCCATTTCCCCTCTCTCTAGCACTTGAGGACATTTTTTTGCATGCCCTGCTCCTCTATCCAGTCACCCAAAGTGAGCACTTCCTCCATTCTCTGGGGTAAAGTGGGGGAGGGCTCTCAGGCAGCTTGAAGTTGCAATTTGCGACCCTGAACTTGAAAATCTTCACCAACACTACTTTAGCATCTCTTAAGAATGTTAATATTTTTCCAGGATTAGGATCCAAAAGTAAGGAAAGATGACTAGATAATGGCGGGATCCTAAATATCTCATTGCATAATTGTCCCTAAGGTCTTCTTACTTTCTCTATCACTTACATGTACCATGACATGACTCACATAACCAAATTGAAGGAAGAAAGAGGGAGGAAGAGATAGGAAGGATAATAGAAACAGTGAAAAAATTATTTCATTCCAAGTTTTCCCCCTTCTGATTCATCAGCAATGTAAAAGTACATTACTTGGTAAGCCCACAATTTGGAAAATCCTCTAAGAAGGAAGAAGGAAGCTTTTCAGCCTTCCTTCCCATCATAAGGGGAGACTTTTGTAAATATAAAGCTGGATCCATGAAAACTAGAGATTTTAGAATCAGTAAAAGACTTGAAATAAGAATAACTCATTAAAAAATTCATCATCATAGAGATTGTTTCAATGTGGCTCTTCATATCTCATCAGTCACCCAAGTCACTTTTTTGTCTTTGATTGGAGAAGGGTGCAAAAACATCTTGCAAAGCTATCTTTTATAGTAGGCTCAAAACACTAGTCATCTCTTCACATGTCACCAACTCTTCTGCTTGATTCTGGCTCCACCATCATTTTCATCACTCTTCTGCATTAGGTAGTCTCTGGTGCATCATACACCCTCCCTTCATCTATCTTTTCTTTATTGTCTTTTTCTGTTAGATAAGTTTCTTGAGGGTGGGTACTGTGTTTCTTTTTCTGTTTTGTATCCCCTAAACTTAGTAAAGTGTTTAACACATAATGGGTTCTTACAAATATTTATTGTATCATATCATAAGAATCAATTCCTAGATTTGGAATCCTTCTGACCATTAATATGTAAGACACTGCATATGCATGAACATTTTCTATGCCCATATCACACAGAGTAGTAGAATGACAAAATGAAATTTCAAAAACATCTAAAATTTGGGCTGAAATGGATCTTCTATATTCATGTTTTATTCATAGTCTTCATGATCATGATCACAAGGTCTAATAAATCAAAACAAAACAAAACCAGCAAATGACTTGTTTCACACAAAGCCTAGTATGACTTCAAGGATGCTACACTTTTAGTTAATGCCTTTAAGAGTTAACCAATGCTTGGAGCAGCAAGGTAATTCAGTTGATCGAGAGCCTAGAGATGGGAGGTCCTAGGTTCAAATCTAGCTTTAGACATTTCCTACTGTGTGACCCTGGGTAAGTCACTTAATCCTCATTGCCTAGACCTTATTGCTCTTTTGCCTTGGAATCAATACATAGTCTTGATTCTAAGATGGAAGGTAAAGTTTAAAAAAAAAAAAGAATTCTCCAATATCTTGAATGTCTTCTATGAGGGTTCCCACTCATAAGATTAGTGATATACCTTGAATCGGATTAGCTCCAAGTCTCAATACTCAGTTATATTTAGAAGTTATTTAATACTCAGAAAAACACTGTGCAGACTGATGTCAATCTGGAAAGAGAGGTTTTGGTAGTACACACTAATAATTTTCATAAAAATTTTTATAATAGGCCTATTAAAGTTGCAGATGACATAGAGCTGTTAGGGTTAGCCAGAAAATTGGAATCCATGAGAATCTTAAAAATTGAGAAAGATTTGCTAGATATTAAGATAAAATGTAAATATTTTAAATACCTGAGTATTTGAAGGGATAGGAAATTCACTAATTGATGTGTGAGCCTGTTTCCAAGGTGATAAAGCAATGACCTTGGAATCAGGAAATAAAAGTACTTATTAGCTGAATTATTTAACTTCACTAAATCTTAGTTTCCTCATTTGTAAAATAGGGATAAAAATACTTGTAATACAGTGAGTGAGTTTAGTTGTTCTTGAAGTTATTATACTGAGTCAAGTTGCTGTTAATTTATTAGTTAATAAATTCCAATCCACTGCTACTTAGTTCAAGACCAGAACTCATGATTCTTTGCTCACCATTTCATCTGTCGGAATAGCTGTTTCTTTGGCACCTATATCCAACTGATTGGCCAAACTTGCTCCATTAAATAGCAGTGTTATGCTGGACAAGTTGCTTGTCTTCTCTGGGTTTCATTTTTCTCATTTGAAAAAGGATTAAATAGGATTAAGTTAATTCTAAGAGTCCTTAGAGCTCTAATGTTCCATAATTCAGTGTCCTCTCTCTGGAATATGTTCTTTAGATCAGTTTCCTTTGGTAAAAAATGAACTCAAAATTTATGGTTCACTGTATCCTGGATCTTGGGTGCAGGAATGAATACATATGTTTTATATGGAACACATAAAGTATCCAGTTTCTCTTCTGGCAAAGTTTTTGTGCTAATAAGATGGAAAAAGATAAGCAACCTACTTTTCATTGTTCTAAGTGATAGGTTGGTCTATTCTAGGTTTGATAAATGCTTTGTTGCACCTATTATCTACATAATGGGAGCCAGATAAGCTTCCCAGAAGAAATGAATATTGAAGAAGGCTTTGATTCAGAATAATGAGGCCTCTGCTAGAATGAGCCCAGAGAGGATACAGTGATTATAGGAAATGAGAGAAAGAAGGTGTGCTGCAACTGTTTTTCAGGTATCTTTTCTTATCTTCCTTTATCCTCTTTCTTCTTTATCTTGACTTTCCCTTATGTTGCCTTTCCTACATTCCCTTCATTTTCCCTTCTCTGTCTTCTTTTTGTCTTCCCCTCCTCCATTTTTTCCCCTTTTCTTTCCCTTCATCTTTTCACTTGCTTTTCTTTCCCTCATATTATTATTTCTTTCCCTCTGACCTTCCAAATATCTATGGTTTTTTTTTTTTATAAAACTCACAAGTTCCAGGATAAATGAATTTCTCTATGATTCTGCTCTCTTGTATTATCTAGAAATCTATGGAAGAAGAAAAAGCTTCTGTATTTATTTTAAAAGTTCAAAATATATGCAGAAGATATGCAAATCCCCCCTTTCAATGATGAGACTAATGTGAAATTATATACTCTCTGTGCCTCATTTTTTTTAATCCTGCAGAAGGTTCAGATAAGCATGCTTCAGGATATATTAAGGTTTTGAATACAGCTAGGAGTGCTCTGGCAAAAGAGGACATAGCTCAGTGAGAATGGAATGTGAGCATATGAATATGGGATTAGTCTAATGAGGTCAAAATTCATAGATTCAGAGAGTTGCAGGTCCTTTACTCCAACTTCCTTATTTTACAAAATTCAGTCATTAAAATTTTATTTGAGTCCTTTTGAAAGAAATATTAGAGACAGCAAATAAATAAGCATTTAGCTTGGATGGTGCTACATAATTCATTGCATTGTGGATCAATAAAAATTTATTTTTAAAAATAAGTGTAAGGAAAAATTGCTTAAATTATCTTCATTTCCCAAAGCATTTTGGCCTTTATATTTCATCTTGTAATACAAAGAACACATTTGTGAAGATTGAGCAGTGCCATTCACATAAGAGTTTCTAGGAAAGGATGATTGTATCTTTCAGAATAAATTGAAGTTAAATATTTATGACCAGATTCTAATCTGATTTTTTAGATTGCAGTATGCATCACTGCTCATCTTAGATTAGGTGGAATTTGTCTAATAACTTGTGCACTTGGAAATATAGCTGTGGATTTACAAATAGAAAATCATATAATTGAAATGAGTTTCATTAAAAAGTGAATAATAATTATGTAAATAATATACTGCATATTTTAAAATTACTCATAGTTTGTCATTCTAATACTATTGCAATAGTAATGATGTGTCAAAATTATTTCTGTTAGGAAAGACTATATATTGTAAAAGAACAAAGATCTTTATTTGATTTGATAAAAATCCAGATCTGTAATTAAACAACATAAATAATTATTTAACAAACACACAAAATTTAATCACAAAAAATTCAATGAAGAAAATATTTCAATATCTGCTATATCCTAATATGATATGAAATTCTTCAAGTCACATTTAGATTCATATTTTTATCATTGCTATTCTTTTTCATTAAAAATAAATAATATCTATTAAGTTAATGGGTTTTAGTTTCTGGACCTCAGTTTCCTAATCTCTAAAATGATGACCTAGTTGCCCTCTAGGATCCCTTTCAGCTTCTAATCTATGATCTATAAATAATATCATTAGGTATTTACACAGAAGACCATGTTTTTGCAATATAGACAATCTATAGAATTAAAGAATAAGTGGTATAAGTTGTATGTTCATGTTCCATGCTTTTAAACAAGTGTCTTTTTTTCTGCTTCTCTAATGGACAGGACAACTGATTCTGAAGTTGTAGTTTACTGCTCTCTTAGGACATGCAAGGGAGTATAATTCCATTATGTCACTTTCTCATGCAGCAGATTCTTAAATATTCAATTCAGTTCATTTCAATAAATATGTACTAACCACCCTCCACAAGCCCAGTACTATCTTATCTGCTATGTGGAGTACTTCAGAGTTTTTTGAATACTGAATGCATAATACACAATAGATGCCATATTTTCTACCCTGTATTATTAGAATTATTATTATAATGACCCTAAGAAATACTAGCATACACAATGGAAAAATTAGGATAACAATACAAGGCATTATTTAAATATCAAAATGTGACAAGTGCTATCATGTATAGAACAAGAGATAATGAATATGGGTTATAATTGTAAGAGATGACTTCATGGAGGAATTCACAGAAACACAATGTTGGAATGTTATTATAGAAGAATTCAATCAATTAATTAATAATCATTTATTAAGCATCTACTATGGGTAAAGCATTGTGCTAAGCCCTAAAGATACAAAAACAAAAAAAAAAAGACAGTCTCTGTCCTCAAGGATCTGGTAACTTGAAAAAATATATACACAAAGCAAACTATGTACAGAAAAAAATACGAAAGAATTAAGAGGAGAAAGACAGTAGTATTAAGTTAGGTTGAGAAAGACTTCCTACCAAATATGGGATTTTTGTTGGGTTTTAAAGGAAGCTAGGGATCTTAGAGATCATCTCACCCACACTCTATCTGACAAAGAATCTACCTTAAGACATTCCAAATGAGATGTCATCGATTTTCATTCTGAAGACTTTCAGGGATGGGAGAATAACTACCAATGGAGCCAGTGTATTCCACTTTAAGAGAATTTTATATGAGTTTTTCAAGATAAGAAGAGTTGTCATAGGTAGAGAGGATGGAATGGATATGGGGAGGGGGCACAAATTATGAAAGAGAACAGGACATTCGTAGGTAAAGAAGGAAGAAAATATATTGCCCCTGTTCTTCCATCATTTACTTTATGGAATTATGTTGCAACACTGGATGTAATATTGTTGTATATTTCTGAGAAAAGATAGAATGATCAACTTGAAGTGTGCTAATTAAAAATGGGATATACCATTTGGAATCAGAGCCATTATCCTTCTAAAGTCATTTGTTCCCAATAAAAAACCCAGAACATATTACTGGGTAGGTCATGTGATTTCAGCTTTAAATCTGATTATATTGGCAAAGAGAGATTGGGATGTAAAATATTTAACCTTTGAAGGCTAGGTACATTGTAACTAATAATAGTTATTTCTGGCTCTGTAATTCATAAACTATTCCAGAATCTTTTAAAATCTATTTTTTCTTGACATTCCTAAAAATAGGATTAACAAGTTTCTTTAAGTTACTTTACTCATTATGTGAGACATTCTTTCCATTTACTTTTTTTACACTTGCCTTACTCAAGTTTCATACTATTGACATCATTTTTGTAGCTTATCATTTTTTATATTTTAATCATGTCCCCTCTGAGACTGAGATTCCAAACTGGTGTCCCATGTTCTTTATAACAGGTTTTTTCATTTCACAACTCTGATTAGTAATATTTGTTGCCCTTTTCTAATTTTTTTTTCCTGTTTGATGATATTTTCTTTGAGGTATGTTGGACAAGGACATACCAAAGAAGTGTAATCAACATGGTCCAAGGGAAATAACAAAGGAGTATAGATGTAGAACTGGAAGAGATATTAAAATTCACCTTGTCCAATGCTCTCATTTTATAGATGTGGAAACTGTGACCCAGTGAAGTTAGGTAGATTGTCTAAGGTTACTCAATCAGTAAATGAGAAACCTAGAAATAACATATTGAGACAACATCCTTGGGAACATGCCTATAATATTCTCAGGGTCTTTTAGACATATAATTGATGGTTTAAGAACATATATCTAGGGGCAGCTAGGTGACCCAGTGGTAAGAGAGTCAGGCCTGAACACAGGAGGTCCTGAGTTCAAAACTATCCTCAGCCACTTCCTAGCTGTGTTACCCGCGACAAATCACAGAACCCCAATTCCCTAGCCCTTACCATTCTTCTATCTTGGAACTGATAACTCTGTATTGATTCTTAGACATAAATTAAGTATTTTTATTAAAAAATTAAATCATATTACTAATTTTACATGTGTAATTTGGACATACCTATCAAATATTTTGAAGAAATTAATGGAGAAAGTAATCTTAGCATTTAACTAATATGTTAAAATCAATTTGCCACTTTTCTGCTCAGTCACTCTGACTTGTAAGATTTTTCCTATAGTCTTGTCTGTCCTCATTAGCTTGGTTTTTCACTATCTCGTTTTAGTGCCATCCACAAATCTAGAGATTTCATTGGGCACTCCCTTTTCATTAATAAAGAGCTTCATTAAGACTGCTTTTATTAGACCTAGCTAGCATCAGTCCCTGTGGAACCCTGATCTTTACACATCTCCATCAAGGAAAGGGCTCATTTATTGCTAGCCTTTCCCCCTTTGTCTCTAAGCCAGTTTCTTTTCTATGATTCATTTTCTTTAATAGCTTTTGGTGTGAAATCTTGTTAAAGGCTTTTAAGAATCTTAGTATCCAAGCTGTCACCTTTGAATACAAAGGACAAAAAAAATATTCCCTTTCAATACAGTAAAATCACAGTAAGTTGGATAAATTAAGGGGAAGAACAGTCTTTAAATAAATTTAGTTTTATCACTTTCTGGCACATTCAGAAACTAAAACCAGACTAATAACGTTTAAACATTATTCATTAACACTTTCTGCTCAAGTCCCTTCAATGGCTCCCTATTGTTGAATACAGTTTAAGCTGCTCAGAAAGTATTCAAGGTCATAAATTGATGCCCCCTTCCTAACTTTCTACCTCTCTAGATATCTCATCAAGACATTTTCTGTGGATTTTATATTTCAGTCATTCAGTCTGGAAAAGACCTGGTGCTCCTAAATGCTCTACATTTTGTTCTCTTTGTTTAGACTGCTTTGACTCTGCCTAGGCTTATCTATAGACCAGTGGTTCCCAAACTTTTTTGGCCTACCACCCCCTTTCCAGAAAAAAACATGACTTAGCACCCCCTGTCACATACTATGACCACCCCCTTACAGTTATTCATTGCCCACAAATGCACCTGTGGCCATCACTGCTCTCCTGGATCACTGCAGCTCCCACCAGGGGGCGGTGGTGCCCACTTTGGGAATCACTGCTATAGACTGTCTATCCTTTAAAACCCAATTCAAATGCTACCTTCCTATACTGTAGAGGAAAAGCTGCTGAGTCAGAGGAGGTATGTTCAGATTCAGACTAAGATTTTTATTATGAGAGCTTGAAGAAGTTCCTTAACAACTCCCTGGGGCACTGTTACCTCTTCCTAAAATGAGAATTGAATTAGATAGACTCAGAGGGCCATTCCAGTTTTCTAGTTATCCTATGATCCTCCATGGAATTTTATTCAATCCCTCAAAAGTTAAAGTTTTTTTTTTTTTTGTATCTCATATGGCATTCTGCAATTCTCTTCATTTACTATATAATATCTTACCATACTCAATTCAGTTTAAATCAAGAAGCATTTATAAAGCACCTACTTTATGTCAGGTACAGTGTTGGCACAGCCAAACAAAAATGAAAGTGTTCCTCCCTACAAAGAACTAACATTCACCTGAGTAGAGGTGGGAACCAGAGGAAATACAGACTCTCTCTCTCTCTCTCTCTCTCTCATACACACACACACACACACACACACACGCACGCACGCACGCACGCACGCACGCACACACACACACACACACACACAGGAAAATTTCTCATAATGAATCTTGAGCTAAGCCTAGAAGGGAGTTAACAGGTGATGTTATTTGTGTATGTGTCATAATCATCAACTTTAATTCCATTAAGGAGAGAGACAATGCATTATTAAATAGTTTATCTTCTCCAGAGTGTCCAGTGTACTTTACATAATAGTAAGGACTTAATAAATGCTCAATGAAGTAAGGTTTTTAAAAAAATCAGATATTGTAAATAAATTATTTTTGGTGATCTCCTTCTTTAACACTAAAGTTTACCAAGTTGGATACTTTATTCTTCTGTAGGTACTAGAAGAAAAGATGAGAGTCTATAAATGATTAAGTTACATTTGTAGAGAATTATGATTTAGAGACTTTAGAGTAATCCTTTTAAGGTGGGCATTCAAGTCCTCATAACTTTTTATCTAAGGCTATTACAATAGTCTTATCAGTCCTTCTGCGTCTAGCTTCTATGCCTCTCCAATGTATCTTACCCATAGGAGCCAAACTGGCATTCCTAAAACACTGGGCAGAATGACATTTCCCTGCTAAAGAAGCTTCAGTGGCTCCCTATTACTACTGTGACCAAATAAAACTTCTTTGTCAGCTGAAGTTCATTTTAACTCACCCTCCAATCTCCCTTACCAAATTGATTATACACTATTTCCTCACTCAGGAATTATATGAGCCTGTCAAATTATTGTGACCTAGTTCTAAATGATCTTCCATCTCCCATTTCCAAGGATTTCTTTTTTAGGTTTTCCCAACATTTTTCCTAAGAGCTTTCCCTCCTTTTTTCTAACTCCAAAATCTTGATTAGACTTAAAGTGCCTCCTTTAACAAAAAAGTATTTTTATTTCCCTAATTTTTAGTTCTTTCACACTCTTACTTCCTATATTAAAAAATTGCTTTTATCTTATACATATTTGGTATTTATTTATATACATGTTTCTTCCCAGTAAAATGTAAATCCACTGAGGGCAGAGAATATTTTTATTTTGCTTTTATTTCTAGTACCTAATACAAGGCCTAGCACATAGTAGTAATATAGTTATTTATCATTTAACTGAAAAGGAAAGGGGAGAAAAAAGACCTTAAAAAGTCATGATAGGTGATAATTAAATATAAATTGAATGGAAATGAAATGACTTTTATCTGTGAACAATTTTTAAAGATAACAACAAAGAGTACAAACTATTACATAGTAAAAAATATTGTTCCAAACAGTTCAGTTATGAAATATTTAGCCTTTTTAGTCTATTCAGATTTCATTATGATTTTCCCCCTTAAGATTGGCATAGGACTCTAGGCTTTCCTTTGTACCCCTAAATTATAGAAGTGCTTCAGGCCATATATAAGCAGGAAAATTTCTTTGCTTCCTAGCATTCCTTGTTAATGCTCAGGAAAGGGTAACCCTGAACATCAAAAGACTCATGGTAAGACTCTGAACATCAAAGACTCGCCTTGGATTTTCTGTAAGATTTTGAGATGGACACAGATATGCATATTCTGGATATGTCCTGATACCATCAGTTTGTATTCTAGGACATCTACTTGCCCCCCTAAACTATGCCCAGACAAGCCCTATGTCTTTGGGATATAAGACACTGCTCAGGTGACTTCCCCCCTCCCAACACATACTTTTGCCTGAATTCATACCCTCTTCAGGTCACATAGCATCTGCTGTAGATAGAGTATTAAAACTACTAGAATTCATCCCTTTGAGAAGGGAGTATATACAACTGAGCCTGTCTCCTGGCTTTCCAACATTTACCTTCTAAATTAATACATTTCTCTTTTTATTTTTAAGCTAAATTTTAGAGTCTTACATTTTTGCAAAGGATACCCATCCCAAATCCCAGAGGTTCACCTATAGCCCCCCCCACAACAAGATGGAATTGAATATTGACTAATATCTAATATGTTACCTATTTAAAAACTAGATTTCTGAAACTAACCAAAAATATATATACTACACACTTTTGGGTTTAAGCTGCATTTTAATATTTTCTCCATCATTTTCTTAAGTCTAGAAGTCATCAATAAAAGATCAAATCTATACAATTTCATAATTTTCAAAGTATGATTACTCACAATGAAAATTTAAGAATTGATACTTTCTTAACTGTATGAGCTGGTTCTAGCATAATCCTGCCAGTATTAATATTAACTAATTCCATTAAACTACATACTTTCTCTCAAGTCAGTAGTGGGGGCTAAAAAAAGTATCTACCTTGATTTTAGCAGCATAAAAATAGGCAATAAGAATTGATATAAACACTAAAAAACCCTTTATATATATGTTTATATGTAAAATATGAGCTTTATGTTTCTTGTCTAGTAGTAGCTGCATATTTATACTCATCTCCTTATCACCTCCTCCTTCCTTTTCTTTCTAATTCTTATCTGCCTGTTTTCCATCTTTAAAAACCTAGATCAAATCCTTCTTTCCCTTAAGAAAGTGCTTCCTTCATTTGCTAATCCTGACTATGGAACTTATATGGCTCCTTAGATATCTTCTAATTTTATATAAATATAATCAATGCAACACAATTTGTCACTGGGTAATTAGAAATCTTGAATTCTTGGACTTCATCTCCCAGAATCCTTTTCCCTTCATCCACATAGCATCCTCATGTATTGTAAATAAGTTTGCTGTAACCTCACCCTCTCACTCTCCTTTTCCTGCCTTGAAGCTGGGAAAGCTGTCTTTACTTAGGCTTTTACTCTTTTTTTTATTCCTTTTACTTCAAGTTATTATTAATAAATCTTGTTAAATATAATACTTGGAATTATTGTTTATTAATTTTTAAGCTTATACCACTCACAGTCTTGTTTTAGTAAAAACTTTGTTCAATAAGCATTTATTCTATATCATTAGATTTGTGTAATAGAAATATATAATCACTCATCTAGATCTGTGAGAATTGATATGTGGATAACAGAGAAATTCAATATAGTTTCTTGTCTGAGGAACTCATAGAATGCCATTGCTTGAGGGATAATACTGAATACTTAGCCCAACCATCCCATTTTTACCTTTAATTGACCTTTTTTCCATACTCTGCTAAAATAAGCTTCCTTTTTCTTGTCTAAGTTCCAAATTTGTTTTACCCATTCAGTTTAATTACTATCAGTAATTTGCAGTGTCTTATAGCTCAAAGTTCTATAGCAAATTATATTAATTAATAGGTCCAAGGTCTCATAGTGAATTTGGTCTTTTTAATCAATTGGGTTCTCTGTCACATACAGCATACCACTCCTTTGTAAAGTGTTTATCAACAGACCTGGTTCTGAATGACCCAAAGAACCAAAAAAAGAAAAATTGAGTCCCAGTGATGGGAAAGCAAAAGTATTCATTATCTAAAAGTACAGACATGAACGTGGAGCAGAGAGGGAGACTGGCATCAGCTGCTGAAAGACAGATTGCTGATAGTCACTAATTGTGGTATTTCAGAGGAAAAGGCAGTTGTGAGAGGAAAAAGTCAAGGAAAGATATATAGGAAATCATGACACAGATGTTCCTTACTTTGGAGCACAGATGTTTTGAAAAGTCTAAATCTAAGAGACACCATATTGATGTGAAACATCTGAGGTTAGCTGTATCAGCTTGGTGACTATGAGTGTGTTTCATATTTCTGGGGTCAGTGAGGCACTTTCTTAAGGGTTGTCATTGTGTCAGCAATATTGCTCCTCCTCATCCCATTCAATCATTATTCAGTTCTCTTTTCCTGCAGATTAGGGAAGAAGGCAACTCAAACACGAAGTTAAAAGCCAGATTCTTTTCACATTCCTCTCCTTTTGGTCAAGGAGGACTGATCAAGGGCTGCTGATAGACTGGCATTTGAGTAAGCTGGGAAAGAAGAAGTGACCAGTGGCATATAGTTATTGAGACATAAAGTTAATGTACCAGTGCAGCAGTAGAAGGGTAAACAAAAGAAAGGGAAATAACATAAGTAGGGGAGATATGAAGGAATAAAGCTAGGAAACAGTAGGAAGAAAGGCTTTTATAAAGCTCCAAATACCCAATGGCTATTGATTGATATTATGGTACCATTTAGCTTGTTTATAAATCTTTTGGATATTTTTTTCAATCTCTCCTGTAGTGTTTATCCAAATGCAAGAGTTGGGGTTAGCACATACCACCTTCCTCTTGCTATCAAGTAATGTAGGGTTAAATGATTTATTAAGTACTACATTAGTGAGGGAATTCAGATTTTTGCAAGTCCCATTAGGATCATTTATATTTAATATTGTTTGATCTTTTTTTGTTCTTTTTCAAAGCTTTCCACTCCAGTCAATTGCAATTCCTTTAGCAGGATTATATGCTATTAAGGATCTAACCCAAATATGAACATGCATATAAACAACACTTTTGGTAGGCAGAGACTCTCCACTCCTAGGTTCAATGGTTACTCAAATGAATTTACTTACCAAAGACTTACTATTCTGACACTGAAGTTACATAGAGAACAGTGTATAAAATGGTTTGCCCATAATAGAACATGTTCAGTTGTTAACCACATTCAAATGGAATAGATCTTACACAAACATTGTTTTCATTTAAAAAGACTAAGATATTTGAGGGCCCTAGTCTTATACCTGACTTGTAAGTATTAAAAGGCATACAACAAGTTCAAGGACTAATTCACTTAGAGATCTGGGAAATGGAATGAGTAAACATTCAGACTGAAAATAATAACATTTTATATAATTATTTTTTCCTATCTTCTACTGACCACTTGCTCTGATTATAGAAAATAGATAATAAAGGAAAAAAGCAGGGACATAATTATAGCAACATATAAACTATTCCTTTAAGTCTAAACCCAAAGGCACAGAATGAATCAATACATGTATAATAGGATAAAGCTTTCCTTAACTCTACTTGACTTCAGGCAAGAGTGACAGATGACTATAAATTATAAAATAAAAATTCTACCTTATAGCCCAAACTCAGGAATAATCATATGAGAAATATTCCTGTTCAAAATCAAGTACCACGATGGAAAAACGAGTCAAAAGGATGCTACCTTTAGCTGTGCCTAGGCTGTCCCCTTAGTTCTATCCCAGATAAAGACCTCCACTTGTCATAGTTCAAGATCAAACTCCAGTTGAGGAGCTTGTGGCATTTCTCCCTAATGGTGGATTACTGAATTAACGATCCATCAAACAATACCTGAATTCAAAATTCAAAATGATATTAGTGACAGTCTTAAGAGCTTTTACCTCAAATGACAAATTTTACTAATCACAGCTTAGAGCTAAATACAATTAATTTTACTCTCATGAAAGTTCAATAAGCAGTAAAAGTTTACCAGGACATACACACATAAAAGATTTTACTTTAATATCTTTCATTTATTTTTCTTCCTTTTAAATTTAAATTTACTTCTATTTGATTAATAAATTTATAAATTTATAAATTCTCAATGATCCCATTTTATTGTTTAAAATTTCCATAATCTAAACAAGCTCTTTTCATAGGACTAATGGCCTTGCCCATAGACAGATTCAAGAAGCCTTGCAAGTTTACAGGTAGAAGAAATTTTACATTTTTCCTCTTAACTTTTCCACAGAGGAATGACCAACCCTTCCCCCACCTCCTTTCTCCCATAATTGCTCCAGTCCTTACTGACTCTCTTTTTGTGAATGAGAAAGGGTTAATAATAGCCAAGAATTTTTTGTTTGATTGTTTATTTATTTATTTATTTTAGAGTGGTTTTCCATGGTAACATGAATCATGTTCTTTCCCTCCCTCTTCCCACCCCCCTCCTCCAACCCCATTCCCGTAGCCAACAAGCAATTCCTCTGAGTTTTACATGTGTCATTCATCAAGACCTATTTCCATATTATTAGTATTTGCACTAGGGTGATTGTTTATAGTCTATATCCCCAATCATATTTCCATCTACTCATGTGATTAGGCAGTTGTTTTTCTTCTGTGTTTCTATTCCCATAGTTCTTTCTCTGAATGTGAATAGTGTTCTTTCTTAGAAGTCCCTCAGAATTGTCTTGGATCACTGCATTGCTGCTAGTAGAGAAGTCCATTACAATTCATTGTGCCACAGTGTATCAGTTGCTATATATAATGTTCTCCTGGTTCTGCTCCTTTCACTCTGCATCAATTTCTGGAGGTTGTTCCAGTTCACATGGAATTCCTCCAGTTCATTATACCTTTTAGCACATTAATATCCCATTACCCACAAATACCACAATTTGTTCAGCCATTCCCCAATTGAAGGTCATCCCCTTATTTTCCAATTTTTTCCCACCACAAAGAGCATGACTATAAATATGTTTATACAAGTCTTTTTCCTTAATATCTCTCTTTGGGATATAGACACAGCAGTGATATGGCTAGATGAAAGGGCAGTATTAGGATGGTAAAGTATAGGTTGAGGTATGCAGGAGAGGCAGCTAATACAGATTAGACACCCAAGCTAGAGACAGAGGATACTGAGGGAAAACAGGCTGAACCCTTCCAGGCAGGAAAGGTACTTTTACAGATGCAAGAAATAGGGCCAGTCAGAAGTGGTTTGAATCTGACCTGAGGGCTTTCTTGTCTGTTTCTCAAGTCCTCAAAGGAGGAACCACAAGGCTCCTCCCTGTCAATGAAACTGAAGGGATTCAGGAGGAAGTGTCAGGTAACTACTTCCTCCCAAGATGGATGCCTCCAGTTTCCCTCAGGAAATAAAAGAGAATTATTCCCTTTCGCCCTTGCCTAATTTCTTTAACACAAAGATTCTCCAGAGGATTTGAATAGGTAACCAAGGGTTTTATTAATGTTTCAGGGTTGATCTGGAAGGAGAAAGGGGTTGGGGTTTATGACAGCCCCTAGGGAGAAACTCAAGATAGGGGAGGGTCTCAGGAATGGGTTAGACTGAGAGAGAACCTGCTCTCTCAGCCTGGGAAGATTTGGCTGCTTTTAAGGTAGTGGGTATACTAAAGGGATATTTTGAATTCAAGGATGTCCTACTTGCCTATTGAGGAAAACTAAACCCACAAAGTCTTTTCACTAAAACCCAAAAGCTACCCTGCATCCCAGAGCCCCAGGAAAACAGGCAGAGAAAACAGGGAAATAATATGGAGAAGGTCAGGGAGAGGTCCAGAGAAATTAGGTAGGTATAAATTGTCCAAAGACAAGCACAGGGCAAAAGCAAAACTGAAAAGCCAAGCAGAGCTCTGGTTAGTCTGTCCACTCTGTTCAAGCCTCAGGGACCAACTGAACTTTCTCTCAGAATTCTAAGGCTTAACTACCAGAAGTTTTCAGTTGGCCCCCTGCAAGAGCAAAACCCTCTCTTGCATCTTTTGCATTACATTTAATATAATCAAAATTATTCATTTTACATTTTGTAATATTCTCTATCTCTTGTTTGTCTTAAAATCTTTCCTTTCCCATAGATCTGACAAATAAACTATTCTGTGTTCACCTAATTTACTTATAGTTTCTGTCTTTATATTTAAGTCATTCACCCATTCTGAATTTATCTTGGTGTAAGGTGTGAGATGTTGATCAAAATCTAATCTCTCCCATACTGTTTTCCAATTTCACCAGCAGTTTTTGTCAACTAGTGCGTTTTTCTCCCAAAAGCTGTGATCTTAGGGTTGATTGTATACTATCTTGCTAAGATCATTTACACCAAGTCTATTCCACTAATCCTCCCTTCTGTCTCTTAGCCAATACTATATTGTTTTGATGACTACTACTTCATAGTACAGTTTAAGATCTGGTACTGCTAGGCTCCCATACTTCATAATTTTTTCATTATTTCCCTTGATATTCTTGATCTTGTTGTTCTTCCAAATGAACTTTGATATATTTTGTTCTAATTCAGTAAAAAAGTTTCCTGGTAGTTTGATAGGTGTGGCACTGAATAAGTAAATTAATTAGGGGCAGGATTGTCATTTTTATTATATTAGCTTGTCCTACCTATGAGCAATTAATGTTTTTCTATTTTTTTAGATCTAGTTTTGATTGTGTGGAAAGTGTTTTGTAGTTGTGTTCATATAGTTTCTGTTTTTGACTTAGCAAATAGATTCTGAAATATTTTATATTATCTAGGGTGATTTTAAATTGAATTTCTCTTTCTAACTCTTGATGCTGAAATGTGTTGGAAGTATATAGAAATTCTGATGATTTATATGGGTTTATTTTGTATCCTGCAACTTTGCTAAAGTAGTTGATTATTTCCACTAGTTTTTTAGTTGATTTTTTAGGATTCTTTAAGCAGACCATTATATGATTTGCAAAGTGTGATAGTTTAGTCTCCTTTTTGTTTCTCTTGAATTTTGTATTTGGACATCAAATTTTCCACTTAGTTCTGGTCTTTTTTTTACAAATACTTGGAAATCTTCTATTTTGTTAAATGCCCCATATTTTCCCCTGGAAGTATATAGTCGATTTAATGGGTAGGTGATCCTTGATTGTAGACCCAATTCTCTTACCTTTCTGAATATCATATTTCAAGTCTTGTGGTACTTTAGTATGGAGGCTGCCAGATCCTGTGTAATCTTGACTGGTGCTCCTTGATACCTGAATTGTCTCTTTCTAGCTTCTTTGTTTTTAACTAAAAAATTTTTTTTAAACCCTTAACTTCTGTATATTGGCTCATAGATGGAAGAGTGGTAAGGGTGGGCAATGGGGGTCAAGTGACTTGCCGAGGGTCACACAGCTGGGAAGTGTCTGAGGCTGGATTTAAACCTAGGACCTCCGTCTCTAGGCCTGGCTTTCAATCCACTGAGGTACCCAGCTGCACCCTCTTTCTAGCTTCTTGCAATATTTTCTCCTTAGCTTGGAAGCTCTTGTATTTGGCTATTACATTAATGGGGTTTGTCTTCTGAGGATTTAATGTAGAGGGTGATCTATGGACTCTATTATCCATTCAATGCCTATTGAAATTATTTCAATGCCTTCTTGTTTAAGAATATCAGGACATTTTTCTTGGATAATTTCTTGTAGTATGATGTTAAGGTTTCCTTTTATTTCCAGGTTTTCAGGTAGGCCTGTGATTCTCAGACTTTCTCTCCTCAACCTGTTTTCCAAGTCTGTCATCTTCTCAATGAGATATTTCATATTTCCTTCTAATTTGTCATTTTTTGACATTTGTTTATTAATTCTTGCTGTTGTGTGAGATCATTAGCTTCTATTTGCCCAATTCTAGTTTTTAAAGACTGGTTTTCAGTTATGATCTTTTGACCTTCTTTTTTGTTTGGTCTGTTCTGCTTTTCATGGCTTCCAGCAGGTCATTTCTGGTCTTCAATTTGCTTATCATTTCATTTGATTTCTGGGCTTCTTTTTCCAAGTGGGAGATTCTGTCTTTTAAACTACTATTTTCTCTTTGAATGATTTCCCACTTTTCTCGTAAAGTTTATTCTATCTTTCTCATTTGGTTCATAATCTCAAATCTGAGCTCCTCAAGAGCTTGTGACCAATTACCATTTTTTGGGGGAAGATTTGGATGTCTTTGCTTGTTTGTCATCCTCTGCTGTCTCCTCTGTAATCTGGCATACATAGAAATTATCCAAGGTTGGAGGCTTTTTCTTGTCTTTCTTTTTTGGTAGTTGTAGATTGTATTTCTTGCGTGTTGGTGGCCATTGCTTTTTTGTTTTTTTCTGCTCTTCCCAGTCAGAAGTTTGAGTGAGGAGAATAGGCAGGTCTCTGTGTATTGAGCTACAGAGAGCTCTTTTCCCTGAGGCTGGGTCTTCTGTGTGCAGCTCCTCTCTGCCCTATCTCTGCCTAAGCTCTGCATTCCTCAGCCTCCTGAGGTCCCAAATCTCATTGCTCTCTGGTGTAAGTCTTCTGATAATGAGATTAAATCTGCATTGCCCATTCTCAAATATAATCACCAAAAATGTAAAAAAACCCACTTAATTCACAAGTTGGGTGGTCTATGACCCAAGTGTGCTAGAGTGAGTGACGAATCAAAATTTACTGACTGCTTCCTGGACAGTCCTAAGAAAAGAGTCTGTTTTGATTGGACACATAAACTAAGAGGAAGGCACAGAAAGTGATGCAAAAGAAGCCCCTTTAAAAGAGAGTGACAGTTTCCTGTAGTCGTCTTCTTGTTCATGATTTGGACCTGGAGGAGCATTAGACCTGGGACACTGAGACCTTGGTGAGACTGTTCTTAAATCTTTCCCTTAGAACTACACGTGGTGAGTGTAAAGACTAAATCTTCCTGGACTTTTCTAAAGGAACTGCTCTTTCAAAAGAGATTTTGTGACTGAAGCTCTTGCTTCATTCATCTCCAGCCCTTCATGGCCCTCTGGCCTTGGGCTCAAGGCTGAACTCCCTTCGACTAATAGATCTGCCTGAGTTGAACAAGGCAGCTGGAGCAAATTACTTAGTGTGTTAGATTACTTATCCTGTCTGTAACATTGTGGACTGAAATTTGCAAAGGGTAGCAGGCAGTTGGAGTTGGAAGGGAACCTGAATCAGCCCAGTGGAATGTTGCTTGTTCAGAATGTGAAAGGAGGGACCACAGAGGAGGAGAAGTTTTCTCAACTGTCACTTCACTCCTGACCTGAATGGGACCCAGGGTGGGTTGGTTTTTGGTTGTGAGGTTTGATTTTGGGGTGGATCCTGATTGATTCTGGCTCTTCTGTAGCTTTAGTAGTGAGTATTTGGGAGATCACAACTACCAACATCAATTTCTTCATTTACCAACAAGGAAGTCATTGGACAGCAATTCTCCAATTTGGCTGGAGAGCCTGGACTCCTGGGGGAGAGAGCTTGTATTGGGGGGGGTGTCCCTACTCTGATCCTGCTTGAATCAATTTATCCTGTTACTTCTCTCTTTTATTAGTTTAGAGATATTTGATAGGAGATTGTAGGGGGAAGATAGTTAACTACTGTGACCAAGCCTCAGAAGTCCAGAGCTGCTCTCTTGGGGAGAAGACATAGTTGATAATGAAGTTCATCTCTTCCTACCATCCTTGAATCCCCAATACCTTTCCTCTGTACCCTGAATTAATTTATCCTGTAATAAACCCCTGATAGTTTTGATACTAGAGTCTGGAGCAGTTACATTGAGTGGGGGAGGTGACTGATCTCGTGGATGAGGGGAAGACTAAATCCAAAGACCATCTTGAGGGGTAAAGCTACTTGAACTTAGAAGAGGGGAGGCTTGTCTCAACATTGCTAGCTCTGAGAGTGGGATCCAACCCATTAAGGTCACAACTGAATCCCAACACCTTCCTTCAACATCCCCACTATAGCTTTGTCAGTTTGGGAACCATTATGAGTTTATTCCCTCATAGGTCTTCCCTGGGGTGGTAATGAGTGATTAGCTGATCTGGCCTACTGAATACTATCAGGTGGCGGGTCCTGATGAACTCCTCCCACACCATCAATACTCACCCTCATACATGTCCTATTCTCTCTTTCATTTTCTCTTCCTCTTCTCATTTGTAAATAAACTTCCATAAAAGTCATTTTTACTTGATTATTCTTTAATTGGGGATTGATAATTATTCAATTCCCTGGCAACCAAACCTTTTAATATTCATCAAACCAAAACCCCTTTTTATCCGTTAAATTTGGTGACCACGAAGGTCTGTGGTGTCCTCAGTCAGCCCATGGAGAACCTAGCAATTGCTTCATGCTGGCTGTGACTCTGACACACTTGCTTGACTCTGAAGCTCTTGCTTGGACTCTGGCACGTTCACTCTGACTCTGGTACTCTCACTCTGACTCTGGTGTCATAGGTGGAGTGGGGGAGGGGTGATAAGATCATGCTTTAGTAGGAGTAATTTTAGTCCCTTAAATCATGGAAATGCCCAAATCCTGTCTACCTTCAAGGCTGCAACCTATGGAAGAGCCCCTTCACTCATCTGATTTCCGCTTTTGTCTTTTTGAGGTGTTCTATATTTGTAAGTGGTGGGGAGAGGAAGCACCTTGCTACCACACTGAGGCCATCTTAGCCTGGAAGTCTCTAGCCAAGAATTTCTAAGTACTAGATCCAATTGTTGTTTTTTCCCCATATTATTTAATTATTTGGGGGGAATATTTTTCTATGGTTACATGATTCATGTTCTCTCCTTCCTTCTTCCTTCCCCCCTGCCAGAGCTGACAAGCAATTCCACTGGTTTATACATGTCTTATTACTCAAAACTTATTTTCATATTATTTATATTTATAATAATCTTTTTAAAACCACAACTCCAAATCATATACTCATACAACCAAGTGACAAATCATGTGTTTTTCTTCTGCATTTTTACCTCCATAGTTCTTTCTGTAGCTGTGGATAGCTTTCTTTTTCATAAGTTACATGGGATTGTTCCTGATAATTTCATTGCTATTAGTAGCAGAGTCTGTTACATTTGATCATTCCACAATATTTCACTTTCTGTGTACAATGTTTTCCTGGTCTGCTCATTTCACTCCTCACCAGTTCATTGAAGTCTTTCTAGTTCATATAGTAATCAAGCAGTTTATCATTCCTTATAGCACAATAGTATTCCATCACCATCATATATCACAATTTCTTCAGTCATTCCCCAATTGAGGGACACTCCCTCTTTTTCCAAATTTTTGCCACCACAAAAAGCACAGCTATAAATATTTTTGTACAAATATTTTTTAAAATCTCTTTAGTGCACAAGACCAGTAGTGTTATAGCTGAATCAAAGGGCATGCAATCTCTTAAAGCCCTTTGGGCATAATTCCAAATTATCTTCCAGAATGGTTGGATCAGTTCACAACTCCACCAGCATCCAATTATTTTTTAAAACTTTACTTATGCTGTACCCAAACCAATTTCTTAATATCAGTGATATGACCTTCATCTCCTAACTGTAATATCATCAGTTTGATATTCTGGGGTTTAGAGAATGGGAAATGTAATTAATTACTTTAAAACAAATTAATATATTTAAAATATAGTTTGATAATAAAAGATATTAATGGTTAATATATAAATTATATAATAATTTAAAAAATGATCAAAGACATTACATTACTTTAAAAATATGCCCAAATATATGCTTCCTTCTTTATACTTTTATGTAACCCATATCCAGAGATCACAATATAGAAAATAAGACTAATTACGTGTAGAAAAACAAATGGGATATATAGCAAAAAGTTGAGAACTTAAAATCTTTTTAAAGTCATAAGCCCAGATTTGGGTGGAAGAATGCTAGAATCCATAGACAAGTGACCTCAGGGATAAGAATACAAAGGTTCAAGTCATATCTCTGTCCACACACTAATTGTTTGACTCATGACAAAACACTTAACCTGTCAATACAATACCTCCTAACTCTCTAAGACTATATGAAGAGAAAATGATAGTCTTCATTGGTGAAATAAATCCTCACTGTGTAGACTCTGCAGAAATTAAATTACCAGTCCAGTTGTTTGAATATTTTTTATCCAAATTTAACAGTTTAAAAATAATTACCTAGACCTATTAGACATTTGATGAAGTATTGTTGATTCAGAAACTCATGGCATCCTAAGAATCTGATTATGTATTTGGCAGTAGACATTCTGAGATCCATACTAAAAATAAATAATTTTTGATAAAATCAATCAACATAGTCCATTTGTTCAGAAATGTGATTTTAGTGGTTGATACCTTCACATTCTTGTCAATTGAACTTTCATAATCCTGAATTGAATAATTTGACCCAAAATTAGAACTAGTTCAATTCTCAGAATCATTCTACCACTAAGTATGTAGGCAAAGCCCAAATCTCACTGTATTTAACAAATGTATTAGAAGTTATATAATAAGATATTTCAAAACTTGAAAGGATGAAGCAGGCATCCTGAGGAGATCATCTGATGGAAGATTACATGCTAGAATAAATACATTTTAAAAGGTCTAATCTGTTGTTTATAAGAATTAAAAATCACTTTTATTTAATCATACAAAAATGATGTGATTTGCTTCCTAAAGTAATGTTCTTTTTTGTTTCTGTTGGTTTTTTTCCCCAGCTTTACAAATGGCACCTATCTTAGAAAAGACCTAGCTAGCATGCTACAGTTAAAAACAAGGAAATTATTGTTTAGGAAAATTTTTAAAATAAATTATTACAATAATTTATACAGATCCATCTTTTATCTAAATCAAAAGCATTTTTTCCACTTTTCTTTAACACTTCACAGTAAGGGTCTAAGATGTCTCAGTATATATTTACTGGAAGACATTGCCTAATAAGGTTAACAACACAATTATTAACCTTCTGAAATTTATGTAAAACCAACTAAATATATAATATTATCAGATTAATAGAATTCCAGAGTTCTTCTAGGTTAACCTTGTGTGGGATGAAATAAAACCACCACCCACCCAAATTATAATTACAAACCTGGAGTCAGAGAGTGGATAGTAAAAGATGCAGTCTTTAATCCTTACTCATGAGTAAATAGACATGCCCTAATATGCCCAATGCATGGGTGCACATACAAGAATTTTATAGATTCTTGATGCAAGACCCCGACTCCCCGATACCCCATGGTCTGGGAACTAGACTTATAGTTTAGGCAGAAAAATCTTACCCAGTTAGAAGACAAAAAATTTACACTGCCTGAGCCTCTTCATGAGTTCCACTGGACTAAGGATAGGGGCAGATTATGAAAAGATAGCTGTGTCCTCTGGAGGAACTTCTCTGACTCCTAAAGGTCAGAGGAGAGGAAGAGGCAGGATTGCCTAATAGTTTGCTTTCTGGAGATAAGAGGCTTCTCAACTCTCTGGGCCTGTGGCAATAACAGAATGTCCTGGAGGCCTTATCCTGAAACCCTAAGCAGGCTTCCATTCCCTAATGGGCTCCATGTTGGAAGTCCACCCAGAGAAGAGCAAATTAATTCTTTTCTCTCCACACAGCCTGAAGCATGGATTCTCTCAACAATATACCCTCTGGATGTTCTCAACTGATTGAAATCCTGGTATCTTTCAAAGCAAGCTATTTCATTCAACATACTATTGATATAGTTTACCCAGATTTTAGCAAAGCTTTTGATAAAGTAGCTCACATGGTTCTCGTGGGGATCATGGAGAACTATACATTAGATAATAATATCAACAGATAAATTCAGAACAACTGGTTAAAACCTAAATTGAGATTATGGAATCTGCAACTATTCAATAGAATTTGACCCAACTTTTCTGCACAGGCAAAGCCAAGTGAATGAAAAATGTGTTTTATCTAATAGATTATAGCGTGCAATTAAATGGAAATCTTTAGATTGCATCCATCAGTGTATGAGTGCGTTTATATGTCCACATACTTACATGTGCATTATATGTATACTCATGTACTATGCATGTGCATACACATATACAGCAAACATTCATATAGAGATGTGTATGTTTGCATACTTCTATGCAGTGTTCATATGTTTTTGTGCTTTTGTGCTATTCCTGACACCAAAGCACCTCTAAACTTATAATGCTGAGTAATGCCAAGAATTCACCTTAATCTTTGGTCATCCTTGGTTAAAGCTCATTCTACAAATTGAGATTCCAAATGTGCACATCCTGTCAATGGTCCTTTCCTATCAAAGCATGAGTTTTAGAGAGCCAACAGTCAGAACACCCCCCTCATTTGATAGAAATACAATACCTATCTCATCCATGCCCTTTGGGTCTAAATTCTTGTTTATGGAAGGCTTGTGGTTTTCCCCCAGGTAAAGCTTTGATGTGCTTCAAAGCAATTAGTCTACACTACATGATTTTTATGCATTCAAAAGAGTGAGGCTCTTATTAGAAACTGTGAATGAATGCTATGCTGTCCTCAATAATTATTTATGTTCCAAACATAGTTGGAAAGCAGGGAGCTTAGGTAATATTTAATTGGTCGGATAGTGATGAAATGACACTCAGATTAGATGGATTTGTTAATCAATCTTAAGGGAATGAGTCTTCCCTCATAAAGATCCTCGCATAGAGATGTCAGTTGAATAATTTCAATTTATGTAGATGATTATCATCATAGATTTGTGGACTTTTATAGCTGGAAGGCACCTGAGAGTTCATTTCTTCTAACTTCTTCATTTTATAAGTGAGGAAGTTGTAAAACATCAAAGTTTAGGGACTTTCCTAATGATGCACAATGAGATCATGACAGAACCAAGAGGAGTCAGGTCTCCTGGATTATTTCAATGCAATGTTGGGAAAAGTTTCATGTAAGTATGTTGTAATCTTAATATTAGCTATCTCTTCCTAGGAGGAACTTGCTGACCACATGGCATTTCCACATAAGTGGCTCCCAATCTTTTTGCTTTGCCCCAAACATTTAGGGCAAAGTCCCTACCCAGAGCATCACAATTATGGCTGATCTCAAAACCATTAAAACCTTCAGCATGACTGCATTTTATTACTTGTAGAAACTACTCTAGATATCACTGGAATTCAAAGGAATAAACTAAAGAATTCAAAGGAAAGAAAATCAACACATTGCCCCAGAGCCCCCTCTGGCTTATATACATAAAAGAGTCCCCACAGGGCTACTCAACTTGGGTATTCAGCCTCCAGGCATACATAGTTCTTTGTGGCCTATGGATATTTGAAACACAGACAGAGGGATTTGTGGGGCAAAATTATTAGTGCTTGCAGATACCTTAGAACAGGGTTCCCCAACGTATGACTCTCGAGCCATATCTGGCTCTTTTGAGGGCCAGATATGGCTCTTTCTGCAGGAGCCATAAAGTCCTCTGCTCTTCACCCATTTCCTCAGTCTCTGAATTGTGATTAATAAAAACCATTCCTTAGTCAGATAGTGTTCCAGAGTGCCTGAGAGATGAAGGGGAGGGGAATCACAGCTTAGTCTAGTTGCCTCCATCTTGGAGCCAGACTTCCTCCTGTGAAGTTGACTGATCTTGGGGGTGGTTTGCATGAACTCCACCCTCATTCAGAATTGGATTGGGGTCCCCCATACCTCCTCTTATAGGGAAGCCTCGCTCCTAACTCCTGTGGGGCAGCATGACAATCCAGGTCAGCCAGTTTAGGGGTAACACCCCCTAGAAGTCTGGGCAGTGTATATTCGGCCCTGAGGGGAGAGCTAGAAGAGAGTCTCACCCTCACAGTCTCTCTCTCTCATTTCTATTGGTAACATTGATTTGCTGGCTCTTCTTTATTCTTATAGCTGTAGCATACTTTCCTTCAGCAATATTCCCAATTATCTTTCCTCATCTTCTCAAGTTTCCCAATCAACCCTGAATCCTTTCTATTATGCACATATCTTTCACCCTTGCATCTCTACCCTCTATCCTTCACCTTCTGAAGCTTAGTAGAAATAGAAGCAGACATGTATATACTTCTTTAAGGTTTATGAAGCATTTTGCATTATTATTTCATTTGGTAACAAAACTATGCATTAAGTACCACATATGATAATGCTATTTTTTTCAAGGGAAAAAATAGATCCTTGCCATCAATCATATGAACATCTAAGGTCCTGGTCTCTTAGACAAAGAGGTAAAGAATATTCAAAATAGAGAGCACATACTCATAAATTATCAGGTTTTAAAATTCTACCTTCATTTCTTTGAAGGGTTAACTCTGCAATCCTTCATATATATTTTTCATTTCTCCTGATGAAGTATATCATAAAGTTCTATGCCTTGTACTTGCTACCCAATCTTATTTATCCTTGTACTATCTCCTCTAAAATCCTCTGCTCATTTGATTCTTTGTTCGCCTTCCTAACCACTGCCTAGCTCATCCCAGTATGATTTTAAAACTTCTTCTTCCTTGACAACGAGCAGCTCCCTTCTATATCCTTGAATGTTGGTAAGGTTATTGCTCTTACTTTCTTTCCTTAATGGAACCTTGGCTTTCTCTAGAGCATACCACCTATTTTCAACTCTTTCCCTTTCTTCTTTAATATGTGATAATTGTATAATTTAGATATTATATACATATGTATATTAAAGTGTGGCTGCCAGGAATCAATAATTCAGATTCTATAAATAAAATAGACCCAAGTCAGGATCGGGTTTAAGGTAGTTTATTTACAATTAGGAAGGTAAAAGGTAGGGAAATAAGAGAGAGGGAGAGGCTAGCCCAGGCCTACCTGAGGCCAGGCGGAGAGAGGATTGAAAGGCTAATTAAACTAGGCTACAAGTCGCAAGGACTTAGCAATTAGGGAGGCAAGAAGCCTACTTAAGGTAGAGTCTGAAAATGCCAAGGTAGGCCGGAGAAAGTCAGCCTAACTTACCCACGTGACAATTCAGAGTGGAAGCTGCCTGAGGTCTCAGCAGAGATCCTTCAGCACCAAGTTCAAAGCGGGAACTCCTTCAACAGGAAGTTGCCAACATACTTGAAGAGATAGTGTCTTTCGTCACTTCCTGTGGGCCCACCTCTAATTCAAGTGGACAAATGGCAGCCCCTACATTGATTTGGACAGCCCAAAGGGCAGTCCCTTGTTCTTGATTTGTTACTTATTGTCATGTGTGGGTAACTCATCTCCCCTCCCCACTAAGGGAGGTGGGGATGACATTATCTCTGGTGGCTAGAGTTTTAACTATGAATGGGCTAGAGCTAATTCTATTTACACAAATGTCTTGATAGGGTACCTATTGTGATGGACACAGTGCTGGTCTTAGAATAAGGAAAACTCATGTTTAAATCCTGTCCCAGATATTCACCAAATAGGTTACTTAATCATGAGTTGGCATTTATCTTGCTCCTCACTGCTTGTTCCTTAACTATTCTATCACCATCCATAAATGATCTTTTCTAAAATTCATCTAATTTGTTTACATTTTTCTTTCTCAATGTTATAGACTGATCTGTCAGTACCTCAGCATCTTTCATGTATTTAGTACCTGATAAGAGTCTTCCTCCTTAGCTCATCCTCTGGTACCTAAAAAGACAAAAGGGTGCATATCAAGGCTGCAAAGCCTTACTGCAGAGTTTCTGACAGTTGAAAAGGGTTTAGAATCCTGAGGTTAGTCAGTTGACCCTGGAGACTCAATGAGAGTAGAAGGGTCAACTGAGCTCTATTCTTTAGATTGAAAATCTGGCCTATATTCTGCAGCTTTTCTCTTAAAATTTGTTAACTATTTCCTTTGGATCTCCCTAACCTCCCTTATTCCCAATCATCATTTTCCCTTCCTACATTTCTTGGGGTTTTGAAAGGAGGGTGGTTGTGGGTGTTAGCTTTCAAACTTGGTAGATTTAGTTTCCCTGTAGTCAAATAGCGCTTACCCTTGTTACAAATTATCTCTTGAATCATTGTATTCAACTTTCCTAACCTTATAGGCTACAAAAAAAACCTCTCGGGGCTGAGTTGGGCAGGTCCTTCTCAGTCTCACCTTCCTGTCTCCCTCCCCCACCTGAAGCTTTCTCTAGGCGGCTGTTAGAGTTACCTTGTATCCCTCCATCCCTTCCAATCAATCCTAAACTCAATAAACCCTGTTTGTCACTTAATCACACCTTTGGCTAATTCATTAGTTGATTGATAAGAGAGGGAGAAGGGGAGAAAGGAATAACATTCTCTCTGGGTCCTGAGGGAACTGGAGGTGTCCATTTTGGAGGAAGTGTAATCTCAATACTTTCTCTGAAATCTTCCTTTGTGAACCTGAGAAACTGACTAGAAAGCCCTCTAGTCAGTTTCAAACCATTCTTGGCTGGCCCTAACCTTTGTCTGTAGAAGTGCCCTTCCTACTTGAAGGGCTCAGTTTGTTTCCCCTCCAGTGTCTCTGTCTCAAACCTGTGTACCCAATCTGTGTCTCCCAGGCTGCAGCTGTCTGCCCAAAATACTCATCCTTTCCCTTGCAACTCTTTATACCTCCGTGTTTATATTCCCTAAACTCAATCATTCCCTTACTTCTCCTACCACCTCAATTTACCACCTTCACAATTGTACCTTCCTTATCCATTTTACTGCCTTAGGGATCCACAAACCCTATCCACAGTGCCTTATCCCTATTACAACCCTACCTCTGCCTTAATTTCCCTATTACCTCTAGCCTATTCAATTATTACAACCACTTTGTTACCCCACTGCTTAATCCCCTTATAACATTCAGCATCTTTAATGTATTTAGTACCTGATAAGAGTCTTCCTCCTCAGATCATCCTCTGGTACCTAAAAAGACTTCACTCTATATAGATGGTGATGACCTTTCTTAAAGTGAATTCTCTTGTCGAGATGGAGTCTAGAAACCCCGAAACTGCTAGCCTGAGATTCCTTTCAGGGTGGATTCTCACAGGAACAGGGAACAAGTACAATCTTTGGCGTCTCATACTTACAAGCTAGTCCTAAAACTTGGGGTTCATTGGGTCTTACTAGGCTATAAGTTTGGGGGTTTCTAGATTTCACATGACACTCTCAATTCCTTAATCTTTCAACCTCAGTGAACTGATTTTTTTTTACCCCACTTAAGCATTTCACCGATATGGTCACACCTAAGATTATCATCTAATGAAACTTCTAACAGATCCAAAATTAAGAATTTTGAAATTGTATTCTCCTATCCCAATTTTCTATCCTTAACATTGTCATATATATGTATGTACATATATATGTTAGCTTTTAATACCTTCCTTGTGATCCATGCCCCCCCCTTGTATGATTCCATCTTTAACCTTAAACCCATCATTTTTAAGTTTAATTTGTAATGATTAGAACTCTAGAATATCCATTCATTCACTTCTGCCATTTACAAGGTGCAAATCCTTAAACACCTTACTATTCAATTACTCCTATAGGAATCTAGGAATGCTCAGCATTGTTGCTTTAATCTATAGAAATTATACCTTCACTATTCTACTTTTCTCAAAAAATGAAAATGATGTTAGTTTAGAATGAAGAACTGTTGATGAGTTCATGTGGGCTCATAGTCATCACCTCTTTTTCTAGATTTTTAATAATCATTCCATCATCACTTCTTTTTCTAGATTTTTAATCATCATCCCATCATCAATATATTCTGGAATTTTTCTAGGCATCCAAAGTCAAGATCATTGGCCTTTACTTAGTGGACTCTACTCTCTTCAAATTACTGGAAGCATCTCTTTTTTTTTAAACCCTTAACTTCTGTGTATTGGCTCCTTGGTGGAAGAGTGGTAAGGGTGGGCAATGGGGGTCAAGTGACTTGCCCAGGGTCACACAGCTGGGAAGTGTCTGAGGCCGGATTTGAACCTAGGACCTCCCATCTCTAGGCCTGACTCTCAATGCACTAAGCTACCCAGCTGCCCCCTGGAAGCATCGCTTGATGTTTTCTTGAACTGTGTGAATTTTCTCATTCCCTCTCTCATTCCCTGTGGTTTTTCAAAGTTTTCCAACAGTGGCCTAAACAATCATATCTATTAGTTCTTTCAGTACACTGGGTGTAGTGCATCTGTAACTTTGGAAATTCTCATAAAAACAATTAGTTGCTATGTTAGTAGCTCTCCATCAATCTTGAGGCCCTTGGCCTTGCCAGCATTGGCCACTTTTGTTGATGCTTCCAATATTAAGGTCATTCTCATACTTTTGTGACACATTTTTTAATTATTTCTATTTTATCTGCCCTTGCTTCTATCTTCTGAATAGATCTTTTAAAAATATTAACTAAACCCAGGGGAAAGTATGGGCATTCAACAAAATTGAAGAATTCCAGGTATTTGCACAGAAAAGACCAGGGCTAAATGGAAAGTTTGATATCCAACCACAAAAATCGAGAGAAACATGAAAAGGTAAATAAGATATAGAGGGGAAAGAAAGAAAACTTATAATTTTTAAATTTGCCTTTTTAAGGGCCTCAGTAAGATCTAATTATCTGTATTCCTATGTAGAGAAATGTTATGTATAATTCTCTGTAGTGAACTCTATTCACTATTATAATATTCACTATTGTAGTAATAAGAAGAATAATTCACAGGGTGAGGGTGGAACACTAAATAATCTAAGATGGCATGGGGGATAGGAAAGAGGGGGTGAATAGCAGGGGACACCAAGAGAAACTTGAGTGAATAAGAAAATAGAATATTCTATTACACACAAAGAAGGCATGGGAGGGAGAGGGGACAAATACTATTATAAGAAGGAGAGGAAGAGAGCATAAAGACGTAATAATCAAACCTTACTCTCAGTGTAATCAACCCGGAGAGGGAAGAGTAGCTATACTATCCATTGGGACATAAAACTCTTATCTAACCCTTCTGAGAAAGTTAGAAGGGATAAACCAAGGGGAGCAGGGGAGTGGGGAGGTCAAAAAAAGGGAGGGGGAAAAGGTGGAAGGAATTCATAAGGCTTTTAAAAACAAAAAGAGAGGGGAAAATAAGGGAGGGGATAGAAAGGAAAGTTAATCAAGGGAGGGG
This sequence comes from Gracilinanus agilis, assembly GCF_016433145.1. Lineage (NCBI taxonomy): Eukaryota > Metazoa > Chordata > Mammalia > Didelphimorphia > Didelphidae > Gracilinanus > Gracilinanus agilis. The sequence continues at coordinate 549,313,714 of NC_058132.1, read as the reverse complement.
ATAAGGGATAGGGTCTTAATAGCAAACCACTGGTTTAGAGGAAATAGTTTAAGGAGAAGGGGTAGGAATGGGGGAGGATTTGAAAATGTCAGCAAATGCACAACTGATGATTATAACTCTGAATGTGAATGGGATGAACTCGCTCATAAAACGGAAGCAAATAGCAGAGTAGATTAGAAACCAAAATCCCACCATATGTTGTCTACAAGAAATACATATGAGGCGGGTGGACATACACAAGTTTAAGGTTCAGGGTTTGAGCAAAATCTTTTGGGCATCAAATGAGAAAAAGAAGGCAGGAGTGGCTATTATGATTTCTGACAAAGCCAAAGTAAAAATAGATATGATTAAAAAAGACAGGGAAGGTCATTACATCCTGATAAAGGCAGTATAAACAATGAGGAAATAACACTGCTCAATATGTATGCACCAAGTGGCATAGCACCCAAATTAATAAAGGAGAAACTGGCAGAGCTTAAGAAGGAAATAGATAGTAAAACCATACTAGTGGGAGATCTAAATATTCTTCTGTCAGATCTAGATAAATCAAACCGAAAAATAAATAAGAAAGAGGTAAGAGAGGTGAATGAAGTCCTAGAAAAATTAGATCTAATTGATATGTGGAGAAAAATACATAGGGACAAAAAGGAATACACCTTCTTCTCAGCTGCACATGGCACATTCACAAAGATTGACCATGTTATAGGGCATAGAATCATTGCAAACAAATGCAAAAGAACAGAAATAATGAATGTAACCTTCTCAGATCATAATGCAATAAAAATAATAATTAGCAAGGGCACTTGGAAAGGAAAATCAAAAACTAATTGGAAATTAAATAATATGATTCTTCAAAACCAATTTGTCAAAGAAGGAATCATAGAAACAATCAACAATTTCATTGAAGAGAATGACAATGATGAGACATCCTACCAAACTCTGTGGGATGCGGCCAAGGCAGTACTCAGGGGGAAATTTATATCCTTGAGTGCATATATTAACAAATTAAGGAGGGCAGAGATCAATGAATTGGGCATGCAACTCAAAAAATTAGAAAGTGAGCAAATTAAAAATCCCCAGATGAAAACTAAATTAGAAATACTAAAAACCAAGGGAGAAATTAATAAAATCGAAAGTAAAAGAACTATTGAATTAATAAATAAGACTAGAAGCTGGTACTTTGAAAAAACAGATAAAATAGACAAAGTACTGGTCAATCTAATAAAAAAAAGGAAAGAAGAAAACCAAATTGATAGTATCAAAGATGAAAAGGGAGACCTCACCTCTAATGAA
>NC_058132.1:549214316-549307461 GCF_016433145.1 Gracilinanus agilis | reverse complement strand
GCTACCCACATTCAGAGGAAGGACTGCAGGAGAGGAAACATATAAGAAAAACAACTGCTTGAATGCATGGGTCGGGGTGGACATGATTGGGGATGTGGACTCGAAACTACCACACCAATGCAACTACCAACAATTTGGAAATTGGTCTTGATCAAGGACACATGACAAAACTAGTGGAAATGTGCGTTGGCCATGGGTGGGGGAAGTGCGGGGGGTGAAGGGGAAAGGAGGAGCATGAATCATGTAACCATGTTAAAAATGAATATTAATAAATATTAAAAAATATTAACTAAATCATTAAAATTCCCTGGGCATCCACATAAATCTTTCTAAATATTTTTTCAATTTTATTTCTAATCACTTTACACGCCCAAAAGTATCATTTTCATATACACAATAGTACAAAAATAAAATTTGATGTGAATTGTAAATCTATTTCTTATTGCTTGCTTCTCAAAGATATAACATGTTCTTTCAGAAGGGTCCTGTTTCTTTGTGCTTTATTCTGAACTTCTTTGGTTTAATTTTTTTAATGTTTAATTTTTTTAAATGCTTCAATGCTTTTTTTTTTTTTGGCATCGCTATTGCTAATTTCTATTTTCTCCTTTTCTCTTTTCCTTTTCCATACTCTCAGAAAATAACCAACCTACCCCAGGATTTCTTCCTCCCCCCCCTTACTTAACTCTATCAACATAAATGCTTTGAAAGTATTAATTTTCTAAAGGGACATTGGTTTCTTCTAACTTTTATATGGATTTTAGACCTCTTTGGCGATATGATGATATTTATGGAGTTATTCTCAGAGTAATTTTTTTCACAATTCAGAAAATAAAAAACATATTATGACAAAAGAAACCAATTAAGGTGAAATAAAGGTATTACAGTCTTTAAGAAACAAGTTCCAGACCCCAGGTTAAGAACCCCAAGTATATTAGAATGTTAGCACTACATTGTCATATAGTTCCTTTCAATTTCTCAAATAAATCATTCTAGGGTACTGGAATCATGTTTTTATTTCAGAATTCTTACTAAAATCTAGTCTATTTGTCATACACTTTTGAAAGTATTCTTAAAGGTTCTTTTTTTTCTCTAATAGGATTAAACTTAGCTTTACAGGGCAAGTTATTCTTTGGTATAAGGCTTTATCTTTTGCCCTAGGATATTGCACTCTCAAGATTTCTTCTTATGTAAAGTAGAAGTTATTGGTCTTATGAGACCCTGAATGTGAACCCATGGCACTTGAACTCCTTCTCACTGGAATTTTATAATATTTTTTTTCTTTCTTACAGGAGCTCTGTAATTTTAGTTGTGGCATTCCTAGGGTTTTTTGTTCTATGGATCCTTTGTATCTTTGCCCTCTGGTTCAATATCTTTGGATCTGGTGAACAATCTTCTTTTTTAATTTCTTGAAATTTACTTGAAATATACATTTTTATTTGTTTTATACAGTTTTTATACAGTCTAATGACTCTTAAATTATTTCTCTTTGACCTATTTTCCTTGTTAGATTTTTAATATTGGCTCTCATATTTTCTTTCATTTTCTAAGTCTTTTGGTATTACTCTCATATTTCTTATTGTCTCATGAGGATACTGATTTCTCTTTAACTCATTTTGGTTTTTAAGGAGTTCATTTGTTTTTTCTAAAACTTTTACTTCATTTTTTAACTCTCTTGTTACATTTCTTCTAGGTATTCATATTGTTCTTGTGAGAAATCTGTGTTTTCTTTTGAGTCTTTGCTTGTAGTTTTAATAGTTACTTTCTCTTTTGAGGCATCTCTAGATATACAAAATAATGATAGTACTGGTCAATGTTTTCTTTAATTTTCACTTCTCTCCATATTTATTTCCTGAAGCAGAAGTTTGTGCTGTAGTCAGGCTCAGATTTCTGCTGTGATATGAATGGCGAGATAAACTTTCCTTGCCTTTGCTCTGGGTCTCCTGATTTCCTGCACTGATGCCAAGGGTATCAGACTCTTCCAGATCTTCGAGGTTCAGTTTTCATTTTCATGCAGAGCTCTGGGCAGCTTGTAGGTTCAACTACCCCATTCTGAACACTTTTACACTACAGTGGTTATTGCAGCATCTCAGGCTTGCAAATTTCCTAACCTGGGATATTTGAACTTTTTAGTCATTTTAGGAATTCCACTGCTTGTGTTATTTCTTCACACTTTAATTGACTTGACTGGTGGCCCCCTTTCTTATTGCCTGTGGGCTTCTAGCTGTTCTATTTGTTTTGGAGGGGAGAGGATATTTAAATTTTAAAAAGAATTTATTATAGCTCCTCACTGGACTTCTTGATTATTATTCATGCTGGTGCAAGTGTCCAATTTTTCCTAGTTTACATATGTGGAAACTGGTTATTACTTCTAGTCATAAGTAGGTTATTACTTCTGGTCAGCAGGCAACTGACTGGTCAGAAGTTCCCAGGTGTGTCTCTTTAGGCTGCTGTTCCTTTCCCCTATTTTAGTGGTTTTTCTCTCTTTATGCTATAATAATTTCTTTCTTGAGATATTCTTATCTCTCCGGCTAATTTTCCCCATATAATTTTGGCCTATGAAATTATTGCCTACCCTTCCCCTGATTCTTTTGAAATTAGTTCGCCCTAAAGCTACAGTATATATTGTGCCATACCTAGCTTTTTCTTCTATCATAAATTTTTAGATAGAAAATTTGATTATACCTCTTCCTGTGCTGAAATGGATTAAGAAGGAAATAGGGATGATTAACTTGAATAAGCCATGTCTTATTTAGGGCATGATAGCTACCTTAAAGTATCTGAAATACTATCATGTGGGAGAGGTATTAGGCTTGTTCTATTTGACCCAGAAATAGAACTAGAAGAGATAGATGGAAATAGTAAATTTGAGCTGCTTGTAAGGACATTCCCCCCCCCCCCCCAATAATTAGAACTCTCTCAAAATGAAATAGTTTATCTTGAGAGGGAAAATGGAAAATTAGTTTTACCCTACCTACAGCTTGCCAAATTAAAGGATAGAAAATCACTTTTTTAAATGTTATAGAGGGGATATTTTTCAACTATGTCATGAATTACATGGCCTCTGATATTTCTCACAGTTCTGAAATTCTATACTGATTTTCTCTATTTCTGTCTCTCTGTCCTCCAGTCTCCCTCTTGCATTCTTACCCTCTCAGCTCTCAATATGCACATAGACATTTATGTTTCACAGAATGAGTATTTATATATTTATATAAATTTATATCTATGACATAAAATATATGCCTACACATATTTTTAGTAGACATTTATGTTTATAGTATACGTACATGCAAATATAATTGAATTATATATGGGCATAGAATATATGTGAGCACTATCGTGCCTTAATGACTGGAAAGTGGACTTTAAAATCAATATGACCTCAATTTAAGACCTGTTTCTGATATATATTGGTTGAGATAATTTTTTAACATCATAGTGTCTCAATCAACTTATAGTTCTTAAGATTATAAATTTCAAAGAAGATGATCAAATAATCACACGCACATATATGCATAGAAATACACATATATTTATATTTATATGTGTGAATAAATTTTCCATGTGTTTATTATTTTTGTTTTACAAGTAGATGCATAATATACACAAATGGGTATCTCTATATTGAGTATGAAATAAGTTATCTACACACACACACACACACACACACACACATATATATATATATATGCATGCCTACACTATGAGAAATACATCTCCTAGTTTTTGCACAGTGGGAAAGTCTTTTCCATGAAGATTTTCTTAAATGTTTCATGAAGCCAATTTAAAAATTTCTCATACCTCTTCATTTTCCTATATTATAATGTGGAGTTGCTGACAACTGAGAAATTGGTTTAGAGAAAATGTTCATTTCATTCAATTTACTTGGTAACACTGAGGCTCTTTCAAATCAACCAAACAATAGATTATTACATCATGAACTTGTGTTAAGTGAGCCATAAGTGTGATTTTCTCAAAAATGAGGCAGCATGGACCAATTTGGTAAATGTGAAACTTTAAGGATATCCACTTTCAGATTTTTGATGAGGAAAATGCAGAAAGAAGATTGAGTGCAATTTGTGCTTAAACAAGATGTATTCCTCAATAAGTATTTAACATACTCAGAAAACTTAACACAATACAATAAATTTTATTTAAAATTATAGCACCTGAAAAATCTGAGGATGGGTGAATTTTACTTTAAAGTCACCCTTAGCACTGGTATTTTCTATCCTGAATATGAACTTCTGTACAGACAGGTGAACATCAAGGTAATGCTCAGTTAGCTTTGTCTCCTTCTTAGACTTCACAGCAGGGAGCATGGCAAGTTCACACAGTGAACAAATGAAGAATTCTGCTCCTCCTTCTCCCCCTCCTCCTCCTTTTTCCTCTTGAGCATCTCAAAAACCTGACAACTCTGAAAACTAAGTGCAAGCAGAGTTTGTTTTTATCCTGGGTCCATTTACAGGTTTGCTTTCCTATTTAAGGTTCTGAACACCTTTTCCTTCTCTTCTCCATCATAGACCAGTGTAGAATTTAAATCCTACTGAAGGCTGAGTTTTACGAACTTATGCCCTAACAACTTTTATCCCACTTCTAGCAGCTATCTTGTGGCTAAGTAAATTCTCAGAGTTTCAGAGGGTGGGGATTGCATAGGGAAGGGATTAGAGAATAACCTGAACCAGGTGGAACACAGGATGGAGTGCTGAGTATGGAGTCAGGAAGACTTAATTTCAAATCCAACCTCCAACACCTAATTAACTATAAGCTAACCTATATTTGATTCACTTTCCTGAACTGGAAGTGAAAGATAATAGCATCTGCCTCCCAGGGTAGTTGTGAGAGGTTGCATGAGATAATATTTGTAAAATGCTTAGTATAGTGCCTGGCACATGGTAGTCACTGTATAAATGCTAGTTTTCATCATTACTTGTCTTTGGTACTAATTGCAATCAATCATACCTCTATATACATTCATACTACAAATAGGGGACTTGTCCAGACTTCTAAAACTGCTAATAAAGGGACTAGAAATAAAAAGTAAAACATATGTTCTCACATATAATCACATATAATCTATATTTAAAACAGCAAGGATTCCCTTCTCTGAAATTTCCCAGACCTTTAAACTACCAAAGAAGCACAGAAAATGGAAGGAGCTGAGAGTGAATTGACCATATCTAGAAACATTAAAGAAGGTCTCAGAAGGTTGTCACTTTGAGGAGGGCATTTAAAAGCAAGAGAATGCATTTATTAAGGGAAAGGAGGGCAAGTAACCAAGCACATCAGATATGCCAGCAGGAAAATTCAGGCATCATGAGCCTTCCACAGGAATATTTGTCCTATAAAATAGGAATAAGGAGCACTTCCACCACTTAAGGCATTAGAAGATCAAGGTATGGCTAGAGAGACTGATACCAAAGAGACTTGATGGGAGCCAAAGAAGAGAAAAATGGCAGTTTGGTGTTATTGTTTGTAACTTTGTTTTCCAAGAGGAACAAAGACATAACAGAATGATATCTTGATTTGCAAATGAATTGGATTCAAGTGAGGAAGAATTACCCAAAGATACCAGCCTCACTCTCAGAGTCATCCAAGACCAAGTTCCAGACAGAAGTCCAGGGGGAATGATGATGGCCCATAATACAATTGATGGCCTTGGAGTCTTTAACGTCTGACCAAGATCTAAGCACTCCCCAGCACCCACTTCATGGCCTTTGGGAAAAAAAATTGTTATCATCTGCCCATTCTACCCAGGTAAGTCTTCACATGCTTGAAATAGATATCCCCACCTTGAGGACAGACATCCACTGGCTAGGTTGAGACCCATCAGTAATCCTTAAACTGGTTTACGAGCCATCTGCCAAGGCATTTTCACTGGTGTGTGCCCGTTGTGGACATCATAGCTCCTACTAGCCACAAATTAAGAGTTGGGTGAAAGGTGGCTGCCTACAATGGATGAACAACCCTGTGAAGAGCTCTGCAAGCCCTCACCTGGATTGCCAGTCCTCCTGGAAAACCCCTTCATCACTGATAGTGCTCGAAAGGAGTGGCAGCCCGAGGGAGATGTTCTAGTCTGCTCAGGACCTCCATGACCTACTTACCGGGACACAGGAAGCTGAAATGGATGTTGATGAGACAACTTCTCCTTCCCTTTGATACTGACTTTGAAATTAGAACGGGAGATGGCCATCTAGGGAAAGATTACTTCCGCGAGTTAGGAAATACCTGACCAAAAACTGAAATGGTAGGAAGGGAAAGGAAAGTGAGACTTTCTGATTTTTATCTTAGGGAAAGAGTCACTGGGAGTTGTAATGCTATATCTGCAAAACCCCATACAGCACCTACAATCTATAATGTAATTTGGTATACTTTGGGGTCCATAAAATATTGCATAGAAGATAAATCCTAATGAAAAAAAGAGAATGTGTGCCATATTAATGAAGGGCATCACACAATCATAGGTATAAAGCCAAACATTATCATGGAGGCTATCTTTACCAACCCCTTCTTTTTAAGGAGGAAGAATCTCAGTGTTGGGGAAGTTTAATGTCTTGTCTAAGGTCAAGAATTTGGTTGTTTATGTAGAGAAATGGTGGTTTATGCAAATACAGCACTCTATATAGCTACTGCCTGAGGAGCCTCTACCTCCAGGTGTGAATGTAGGGAGGTGGGTCATGTAGCTGAAAAGATCCAGTCTTTGCATCCTTTACTTCTTTGTTTTAAAGCCATTAATATTACTGAGTAGATCCATATTCATAACTCTTGCCAGTACTAAGGTTGGGATAAATCTGTCAACTGACAAAAATCCATGAACCTGTGTTTGTCCATGCTAGGTGTTGAAAAGACAAAGAATGAAACAGTAATAATGAAGATGGGAACCCATCCTAGCTGGCTCAAGTTGTACTGCTAACCTACTGTGAAAGTATTCAAGGGCATCAGCTGGAGATTTTAGAAGGAAGAAAGCCCATCACAGTTAAGGTGTATTTATTTTGACTAATTAACGTTTGTTCCTCTGGTCTAGTTGAATTATTCACAGTTAAATTAAGACTCAAGAGAGACTTCAGGGTGTGGGGAGGGATCAAGGTTTTGTCTTTATTTCCATAGTGGGGATTTTCCTGGTGTAATCTTGTCTTTGCCCCACTTCCTTTGCTCTAAGTGGCTAGGGGCAGCTGAAGAAGAATATGTGTCAAAGTGCTGGTTTTCTTGTGGCAACACTCTAACTTTGCCAAAAAGGGCCAGTGTTCTAGTAATTGAATTTGTGAAGAGCAGTTCATTAAAATATGTAAGCATCATTTATGACACAATGCTTGTTCTATGACTGCCTTATGCAGTCCAAGTATTTTTTTTTCTTTTGAGTCTATACATAACCACCTAGATAGGCTTTTATGCTTTTATGCTACTGGGGTATCTGACCAATTTTAAATTAGTGTAATAATATGAAACCTATAAAAAGAAAAGCGAATGTTGTGTAAACAGATTTTCTGAGTGTACAAATGTAAAAAAATGGAAGTTTTCTAATTTGTTTCATAATTTCCATGTATATTCTTGCCTATGATGATATGCCCTAGTCTTTAGTTATATTCTTTTAGTATAATATTATGAACATAATACTCCCAAAATGATGTTGCTGATTTAAAGTTATGCCATTAAAAATATTCTTGGAGAGAAATATCAACCTCAAAATATTCTATGACCCCAAGAATTTTCAATACCTGAAGGTGAGGGCACAAGATAAAGACTTTTGAGTCCCTGAGCACTCCCTATAGTATTTCCACAACCAGAAGGCTTTTCAGTCTTTTCCTGCTCAGTAGTTAGATCAATATATATTTCCATTTTCTACTTACCATGGGGACAGGAAGAAATCACAGCTGCATAACCTGGATGTCAGTTCTGGATGTGCCTCAACATACTTAAGGCTATTATTAAAATATGTAGGGCTTTTGCCAAATTGCTCTTTTTTTTCTAATACCCTTTCAGAGGACAATGTATTTTCTTTCCTGTTTCTTTGGGCTTTACTTGTTGAAACTTCTTTTAAAAATAGTTAATACCCTTTAATAAGAAATTTGGAATATTTTTTTTCCTTTTTGGCACTAAGAAAAATACTGAAAGATAAACTTTTCCCTCAAGTCATGACTTGAATATGTTTTGTAGTAGAATTGCAAACCTATATTATAAACTTTAATATAAGAATTACTGTGTAATTCAAAATAAAATGCAAATTTATACCCCAATTCTGCTATTTTGTTAGGATATTTGATATATTCACTGTCATCAGAAGTAGATGTTGTCCTATGACTAAGGATTTCCAAGTTTTAAACTTATGCAGATCTATGAATATAATTCTTTCAAAGCAATATTTAATATTCAGTTCTTTTGAAATTTAAAGGCATTGAATAATTCTAATAAACTTGTTAAAGTGGGATGATGAAATACAATTATATTTCATTTTTTGAGTAGAACATGGCTTTTGAGACTACCTAGCTGAACACCCTTCTTTGATGTATGTAGAAACTGAGATTAAAAAAATGAAATGACTTGTCCAAGTTAAAAAAGCATTATATTTAATTAAAATTCCTATTACAACCTGTTGGAGGTGGAGGTGGTGCTGGGATTTGTTTTTTTTTTTAATTCCAACAGTAATAAAACTATGTCTCTGTCTGGAAGTTAGATATAGAATTAAAGGAATTATCCACATCAGGTAAAGAAACTAAGCAAATCCACATATGTCTTTTATTCACATTATGTAGATTATTTAAATGTGGAGATGTGATATTTTATTTTGTATAAGATTATATGGATAGTTGCCTCCAATTTCCATGTCATATGCAAGCTACATAAATAAAGGAATAAAATAGACATAGATGTACTTTCAGAGACATTCTAAAAATGGAAAATTAGAACTGGGAAGAGGAAAACCACAAAACTATAGTAATTGCTTAGGAGTACACAGTTCATTTGTTCAATGAGTCACATAATTCCCCAATAGTCTGCTCTGAACTCTTTAATCAGATTTTGCCTCTTTCATTCTCTTTCCTTGACTCCCATTCTATATCAAGAATCTTGAAATCCTGGTGTGGTCAAGTAAAGCATTGGTGAGGTAGTAAATACCAGAGAAATTGCAATTAGAATGACCTGAATAAGAGTTGGGAAAGAAATGGAGTTCAAGAATACAAGTTAAGTAAAAGAGGTAACCCTGAATGTAGTCTGTTCATTTAAATCACTGTGTAATTCTCAGTGTTCATAGGGCAGCTTTTATTACAAAAATGATCATTAAAATGTTTATTCTCTTGAATGAGAAAAGCATCCCTCATTAATAATATATAAATAATTTCCAAATCACCTGTCTCTACACTGTAATGTCATTGACTTTTTTTGGAGTAGAGACTAGTATAAACTTAAAAAAGATTTACAATTAAATTTCAAAATAACTAACCTCACCTATTTAAATATAATACCAATACTTAAAAATGGAATGTAGATGGAGAAAAGGATATTGACACCAATTTTAATAATTTAATATGGAATTGGAAGTAATATACATCAGTTTCCATGATGAGATGAAAAGAGCCTTGAAATCAATGTCATTTTACTTATCTTACACATTTTGACTTACTTGCTGAACAGTGTGGGGCATAAAATGCTAAGTCCATAAACTTGTTCATAACAGTCATCTTACAGAAAAGGATTATGCACTATTATGAGCATTATCATGGCTTAATAGGCAAAGCAGCAGTGGAAGGTAAAAACCAAATGAAAGAAAGCTTGGTGAAAGTTCCAAAGTCAAACTGAGGACATTAAAGGATGAAACCATAACAACACATAAATGAGATAGAAAAAAACATATGCAGTCTTTTTCACAATCAAGAACAATAGAGCCAACATATTTAGAGCCTAATATTATTGTCTTGGATGTGTTAATAGAGGAGATAGTAGAGGAACTAGAGAAAAGGTAAAGGCAAAAGCAATAGCAATATATAAAATGCCTACTTATGTGCTAGACATTGTGCTTTTTATTTTACGTGTATTATCCCATTCGATCCTCATAACAACCCTCCCAGGTAATCATTTTACAATGTTATCATCCTCATTTTAGAATTGAGGAAACTGAGGCAAGCAGAATTTAAGTGACTTTCTAGGTTCAAACCTGGCCTCAGCCACTTCCCAGCTGTGTGACCCTGGGCAAGTCACTTGACCCCCATTGCCTACCCTTACCACTCTTCCACCTATGAGACAATACACCGAAGTACAAGGGTTTAAAAAAAAAAAAGAATTTAAGTGACTTGCCCAGAATTAACAAAGCCAGGTGGAATTTGAATTCAAGTCTTTCTGACTCCAGATCCAGCACTCTGTCCACTGTGCTATCCAGCTGGCCCATTAGAAAGACCAAAGAAAAATAGCTGAACTAGACCATGTGTAGAAAGGAGGGAATATTGGAGGCCACACATTTGTAAGGGTATGGAAGGATTGATTCACAAGGTATCTAAGAGAGAAGACATCAGTATTTTGGAAAAAAATGATTCAGTCCTTATACAATCCCCCCAAAAAGTAAGCTAGAGAACACTATTATTGAATTATATGTCTGCTTTCCTATTTATATTAAGAAATTTTGGAGAACTATCTATATATACAATGATGTGATTCTTGAAGAGGTTATTAATTCCACGTGCTTTTTGTGACAACACAAATAGGTATCATCCATGATTTTATTTTATTTTTTTTAAACCCTTGTACTTCGGTGTATTGTCTCATAGGTGGAAGATTGGTAAGGGTAAGGGTGGGCAATGGGGGTCAAGTGACTTGCCCAGGGTCACACAGCTGGGAAGTGGCTGAGGCCAGGTTTGAACCTAGGACCTCCTGTCTCTAGGCCTGACTCTCACTCCACTGAGCTACCCAGCTGCCCCATGATTTTATTTTCATTAGCATTGTAATCTAACCAATTGAATTAATCACCTATGTTATCATATTTGAGATGCTTAGGAGAAGAAAGTTTATTAGAAAAAAAGATGGTAGATATGTTCATTTCCTCAGAAGCCTATTATACTTATTATATTTGAAAGTGTGAACAGAAGTTTTTTGTATTATCTTTTTTCTCTTTCATTTATCTATGTAATATATATCATAATTACTTTCAGTTTTTTATTATTTTTCAAGTGAGCAAATAACTTTCCTTTGAACTTTACATTTTCTTTAATTTAAACAACACTCCTTAATTATTAAACTTGTTTCTCCTTTACAGAAAATAGAATAAGTAGTAAGAGAGAAATAAAGTCATCTAGTTCACGTATCATATACTGTAAAGTACTGATGAAAATATTTCCAAATATCCCAATTTTCCTAGATCAATGCAAAATATTTTCTACCTAAGACCCATTTTCTTTCTTCCTTGCTTCAAAAATTCAAAATAGATTTCTTGTTATCTTCAAAAACACTTAAATAATTAAAGAGCTCTAAGGGTCTTTAACTATATCCTAATGAGAATAAAGACCTTCAGGGTAGGCTCATCATTCTAGAAGTTGCCCAGTTAATTTCCAGTTACTTTTATCTGAAGCAAGCATTCAGTTACAGAATTTTATATTGCCTCTAATTATTTATTTAAGTCATTGTTATATCTCAGCTTAGACCCCAAACTTAAGAGCAGAGAATATGATGCTTCAGCTTCTCTTTTATAGAGACTGGTCAAAGGATCAACCTTATGAGTTGAAGGAGTGATGTGATTTTAAGCCTAGGGGAAAAAAGGAAAAAAAAGATCTTTCTCTATGATCTCCAAATACTTATCTCAGTAACTTACAATGATGTCAAGTTCAAACCCTATTGATGCATTCCACTATTAATAAACAAATGTTCTTAGAATGAAGAAACCCTTTTGTCATTATCAGCTAATGGCTTTTTAAAGATTAAGTTTACAACAGTCATAGCTGAGAAAGCAAGACGTTTGGAATAACACACAGCGTAGCCTCCTAAAAGAGACTACTGAAAGGGGAGGTAGGGATTCCTTCGAGTCATCCAATTTTGCCCAATCTAATTCAAAACACACACACACACACACACACACACACACACACACACGCACACACATACACACAACAAGAATTCACTGTGTACAATAATATGATTAGCATTGGAGATCTAAATGAAGATGGCATTGTCCTTGTGCTCCAAGGAGGAAATTAAATTCTAATAGAGAAAACTGGCAAAAATAACTATTTGCAAAGAAGAATATGGCAGTTACATAGGAAATATATAAGGTGTTCAAAGAACATGAGGAATTGAATAAAACTTCATGGGAGAAGATAGCATCTGAGCTTGATATTTAGAATTAAGAAAGTTTTAACCGATGTATATTTAGGGAGAAGGGATTTCCTTTTCAGATGCAGATGGTGATATAAACAAAGAATTTAAGATTTAATTGTAACAACTCAGGGAAAGGAACAGGGTTGAAGGAAAGAGGTGTTGGGAAAACTTCACTAAGCTATTGATGATCAGGTTGTCAATCACAGGGCAATCAGGTTGAGACTGTCTGCTGGAGAAGTTTCCCTCTCTGTAGCACTCTGGCCAGGCCAGGCACCTTTGTCCTTAACCAGATTGATTGAGTCTTGATGTTGTTCTTCTTTGATGTTCAAAGATTAATATATAGCACAGCTTTGTCCAGAAGTTGAGGATGTGACTTAGTCTGGAGCCGGGGTTTTGGGTGGGTAGGCCAATCCTTTCTCTCCTCAACTTATTGAGTAGGCTAGGGATTAACTGACATACCTTGAGATTACAGGATTACTATTTAGTTTTAGGGTCAATTGATACCATTCATCAAACTACTACTATCTGCAATTTATATACAGAAGATTTATCCAACTAATTCTCTTCAATCAAACTGCAACATAATCCATCTATAGGCAAGCAGTGTCAATTGTTAGGCCTGGCTCAGCCTGGCCCCAACATTCTGAAACTGTTGGACTTAATACTTTGAGCCAGGATTAGATTTTATTTAGTCATTCCTAAAACCCNAAAATATTTATAGCTGCGCTTTTTGTGGTGGCAACAAACTGGAAAAGGAGGGTATGTCCTTCAATTGGGGAATGGCTGAACAAACTGTGGTATATGCGGGTGATGGAATACTATTGTGCTAAAAGGAATAATAAACTGGAGGAGTTCCAGGCGAACTGGAGAGACCTCCGGGATCTGATGCAGAGCGAAAGGAGCAGAGCCAGAAGAACATTGTACACAGAGACTGATATACTGTGGTAAAATCGAATGTAATGGGCTTCTGTACCAGCAACAATGCAATGACCCAGGACAGCTCTGAGGGATTTATGGTAAAGAAAACTACCCACATTCAGAGGAAGGACTGCAGGAGAGGAAACATATAAGAAAAGCAACTGCTTGAATGTATGGGTTGGGGTGGACATGATTGGGGATGTGGACTCGAAATTACCATACCAATGCAACCACCAACAATTTGGAAATAGGTCTTGATCAAGGACACATGACAAAACCAGTGGAAATGTGCATCGGCCATGGGTGGGGGGAGTGCGGGGGTGGTGAAGGGGAAAGTAGGAGCATGAATCATGTAACCATGTTAAAAATGATTATTAATAAATGTTAAAAAAAAAAGAAGGCATCCTCAAGAGAATTTCAGGGAAACCTGAGGGGACAGAGAGGTGTCCAGCTTCATCCTCAGAAGCTGTGACTAATTATTATTCTTAGTATTCGCAATCAGATGTGTTATTAATCTTCATTAGTAATTTGATAACACTGATTCACCTATCAATTGATGGATGGTTGATTACCAGGAAACTAGTTTTCCTGCAGAACCATACTGTGATTGGTTGAGGGAATTCTAAAGGAAGTCTGTTTATACTTGTAGCATCCATGTTTCTGAGAGGTGTTCAAGCTGCATCACAGAATCCCATAGTGCCCCCCCGCCCCCAGAACTCCAAGTGAGGGGGAATTTAAGGGCAGTTGGAGTCCTGGTAAAAAAGCTAGGTCACCCCTCTTGCACTCTTGGCTCTTGGCTCTGGGCACACACACACTCTGTGTAGCTCCTGGGGCTGAGACATTCAGTCACTGACAGCCAGGGGCTGCTTTAATTTGACAGCTAACCTCAGAGATAGACCTTCAAGCAAGATCACCGTCTACATTCAGTTTAGTTGTTTAGGGTTTAGAAGGAAGATTATTTTAGGGAGTTAGTTTGGAGTCAAGACATTCAGTATACATTTCCCACTTTGTGGGGGAGGTGCTGATTATTTTGACATAGATGATGTAGATAGCTTTCTCCTTACCTCTCATTCCTAAACCATTTCCCTTCTTCCTGTTCCCAGAAACCATTAAACCCTTACTATTTAGAAACTGTGCCTAGATACAGATAATTTGTGGTGATACTCACATCTTCCATAAGCCAAGTTCCTCTTTCTAGTGGCTCTGAAGTTGATTCTAGCTTCAGAGCCAGTGGGCTGTTTCTAAAGAAATCAAGCCTCACCTATTTCTATCCTGTGGGGAAATAATACATACAGAGAAAGATATTATCATAAGCATTTAGTCTTTACCGTTACCAGCTTGAATCCTGAATTTACCTAGCCAGATCTAGCCTCCATTGATTAACTGAAAGATATCAGCAACTGATTTTAACAGCTCACAGTATGAGGGTGGAGGAAAATTTTACTCCCTCACTTTTGGCCCTCCCATTCAGTCAAATCTGCCTGTTTCTCCTCTGATCTGGGTCTGGGGAGAATCCATTGCCATCTGACCCTAATCCTACAGTTTGGCCAGCCAGCCTAGGATTTTTTGAACCTGAAAGAGAAAATGACAGCATGGCTAACCCTCTTAACAGAATGCTTGTCATGCTGGGGAGCACATCAGTGCTGCTTTACAGTCTTTGGAGATGATGTTCAAACCTCTGGCTTGTTACAGTCCCTCTATTTTTCATATAAGTTGCCAGGATGTATGACTCATTCCAATGGCTGACCATTCCCCTGGGAGATGTTCTGGCCTATGTACCATCAGGGATGGCCATGACAGTATCATTCTATGGGGCTTTTATGCTATTGGGGAAGTTTTTAAGTTTTACTTTTGGGAAGGCAGAAGTTACTAACCCTGCTATAGGCACTTTAGTAGAATAAATGAAGTTGTTAATAGAAATAAACAGATAAGGGAAGGCAAGGCTCTAGATGCATGGACCATCATGCAGCTAGAAGTAATTGAGGGAACAGTTTTAATGAATAAGGAAGAAAACAAACAAAAGGCTAATGAGACAACCAACACAGAACAACAAGTTACAGGGGCCGAAGCAGCTCCTGTTACTATTTTACCCATCATGGATAGGACTGTGGTTCATCCAGATTCCGGTATTATGCATGTGAAAGGGTATAAACCATTCTCTGGGGGTGATTTAGAAATTTTGAAAAGGAGGTTTCCCCAATATTACATAAATACACATAAGTCAATTAAAAAATACAAAAGAGCTATCCATCTGTATAATCCCACCTTTGAAGATGTGGAGTTGCTTTCGTGAGAACTGTACACCCCTAGTGAGAAAGCAAAGTTTATAGCTGAGAGACTAGGAGCAACCCCAACCTAGCCTCTTAGCCAGAACAACATCAAGACTTAGGATTATTGTCCCATGCCAACATGGCATATCTGAAAAGGTGTAGGGAGGATTTGGCAGAAGCAATGCATCTGCATGCACATCACTCCTATGCATAGGGATCCTTTGAAAAGCTTAGGCAAGGGGAAGAAGAGCACCCAAGCCTTTATTTAGATAGGCTCCTGGAAGCTGGAGAGACAATTTTGGGCTTTATGGACATGACTACAGAAGACAACATTCAACACATTAGGCGTCAGTTTGTAAAGGGTAGTGCAACTCCCATACATTCATACTTTAAGTTGCATTGCCCACAGTGGGAGACAATGTCCACTGAAGAACTTGGGAAGACTGCTGCCTATGTTCATGAGTCTAGGGAAACTGAGCCTAAACAGTCTAAGACCTCAGATAAAGACAAAGAAATTGCAGACTTGAAAAGACAACTGAAAGAGGAACAAAAAGCAAAGGAAATAGAGGAGATAAAGAACATGGCCCTAATGTCACATAATCAGAAGAGCCAGAGTAGGCTCAATAATAATAATAACAACTCTGTGAAAAGATGTTTCCTGTGTCAAAAATTGGGCCACATTGTCAGGAACCGTAGATTCAAGTCATAAATAAATTTTAACCACAAGAACAATTACGACAACAGCAATAGAAGAAATACCTATTATAATTCTAGATATAATAATAACAGCAATAAGGACAATAACACCAAATATAGTGACAGAGTAAAAGCAAGATGTTGTGATCATACCTGTGCTAGCTCTAGTAATTCCCCTAGTTTGTCCAAGATGGGGGAATATGCATCCCAAGGAGAGAGGCCATGTACTAATTTATGAATTGAGGAAGCAGCATTAGTTGTTGCAGTAACAGACAAGGGCTATTGCATGGATAAGACAGAGAAAAGTGAGAAAGAGAAACTTGGAGAAGAAGTCATAAATTATGGGCTGGTAGATGTAACACAAAGTTACAAGGGAAGGATGAAGAAGAGTTGTAGATGGAGTATGATTTATTAGAAAAAAAAGAGAGGATTTATCGGAAGGGAAACAGTAATTTGGGGAGTGATGAAAGAAAAGCATTTACATCTACACAAAATCTTGACTACAATACTAACAGACTTCCTGGTGATACCAAGGAGAGGCTAAAACTCTTCTAACATCTGGGGCTTTTTGCTTCATTCCTCTGAGCCAGTACATCATTTCTACTGTTTCCCTCAATGATCATTACAACACAGACTGCTGACAAGGAAAGCCAAGTACACTCAGAGAGTGACACAGTAGTATATCCTCTGAAGACTGGAGAGATCATAGCAAATAACAGTTACAACTGCGGGGGAAGTTTCAGTTCTCAATCCAAAGGCTGTAGAATTCACCCCACAATTATGTGTACAAAGAGAGATAGCTGATGAGTCATCTTATAATGAAAACTGTGCAAAACTAGAGAGGATTATCTCTAGTGACTACATCTCTGAGTTAGTGCATTCAGAAGAATTCAGGGAGAATAATGCTCAGGTCATAGGAGGGAATGAAGAAACACGAGTTGAGACAGAATGTACTATCTGAAACTTTGTTACCAATACAGATTGTCAGCAGCGTAGCGTTTCCTTCCATTGACATAGAGTCTGGGAAACATATTGAAATACCTAACAGAGATTACCAGAGATAACATTACATTCCCAACCTCCCACATAGAGAAGAATCTTTTCTGATGCAGCATTCCATGGAACCTAGCTGCATTACCATGGAGTTTCAGCAGCTCAGTGAAGCTGGAACAGCTTGTTTTTGGTCAGATTTAGAAGCCACAAACATACAATGTAGCAGCAACAACAAGAAGCCCTTAATCAGTTTAGTAGTACCTGTTTGTGAGCCAGGCACTTCTAAACTAACAGCACAGAATGTTTCAGACCTTGTGAAAGAAACAAAAGGAGTATTAAATCAAGTCTCATTGCAGGAAAAAAGTCCACTTTTAAATTACACTGAGAATCAAAAACAGCCAACAGAGCAGTGATTCAGTGCTGACTTGATAGCTCCTTTGATCCCTGTGACTTAAAGCAGCAGGGACAAAGAGCCATTAATCCCTATACAGACTGAAAACCAGACCTACACAGCTGTGATTGATACAGGAGCTACATGGTCTGTACTAAAATCAGTTCCAGAAGATTGTAAGCAGGCAGGTTCGATTTGTGTAAAAAGAACAACTGGGATGGCAGAAATAGTTCCAAAAGTAACATCCAAAATGGTAAAAAATGGTCCTTTAACTCTAGATCACACATTTCTGTCAATAGCGGGATGCCCTTCCAATCTGATCAGACTAGATCTTCTGTGTAAACTTGTAGCTACCATAAAGTGTGATCCCAGTGGTCTATTATTCCTACATTTTCCCAAGAGATCTCTTAAGCACCATTCAATACTGTTTTTAGATCAAGAAGAACAGGGAGAGGAAGAACATTGTAAGGGTTGCATCTATGAGATCCCCAATGACTCCCCAGATACTATATGGGCCAAACATTCTACAGATGTGGGAATTTTGAGATCAGCTGAGTCTTGACAGAATAGAAGTCAAGGAGGGAATTCCATCTAAAATACCTCAATTTAGACTGAGTAAAGAGGCAACAGAAGGGGTCAGACCAATCATTGAGAGTCTCTTAGAGCAAGGTATACTAGTCTACAGCATGTCAGAATACAATACATCTATTATGCCAGTTAAGAAAAGAAAACCTGATACAAATGGAAGAATACAATGGAGACTAGTGAAGGATTTGAGGGCTGTCAAGAACTTTGTAAAGAAGGGTCACGCAGTGGTACCCAGTCCAGCCAACATAATTGCTGAGATACCTAGTACAGCTAAGTGATCCATTGTTATTGATCTCTGTTCAGCTTCATACTTCCACTGAACAAAGAGAGAAGATTTTTGCTTTCTCCTGGGAAGAAAAACAGCTCCAGTGGATGTGAATTTCACAAGATTTCACAGAGAGCTAATATCTTCTTCCAGATCCTGCAGAGAGATCTTGAATTGATCACCTTCACTGACAGCAGCTGATACACTATGTGGATGATCTTCTTATGTCACAATCTCTAGGATCTGCCAGAGGGATAGTGCCCACTTACTAAAAGAACTATGTAAGAGGGGTCACAAAGTTTTCAGAGCTAAGTTACAATGGATAATTCCTGGGGTAGAATATCTTGTTTTCATCTTAGTAAAAGGCACAAGAGAGTTGCAGACATACAGCAGCTAAGCATGCCTAAGACCAAAAAACAACTGCATGCAATTCTAGGTATTGTGAGTTACTGTAGACAATGGGTCCCAGGTTTTAGA
Source organism: Gracilinanus agilis (assembly GCF_016433145.1). Lineage (NCBI taxonomy): Eukaryota > Metazoa > Chordata > Mammalia > Didelphimorphia > Didelphidae > Gracilinanus > Gracilinanus agilis. The sequence continues at coordinate 549,288,569 of NC_058132.1, read as the reverse complement.
CTGATCTCTAAATCTTTGACAGATTTAACTAGGAACATTGTCTTAGAAACTCTGAAGCTGAAAAGGAAGCACAAGCATGCCATTGAAAAGGTCAAGATTGCTATTTTATCAGCTCCAGTCCTAGGGATTCCCAATCATGACAAACCCTTCCATCTGTTTGTACATGAAGATAAGGGAATTGCTTCTAGTGTTGATGCAGACTCTGGGGGATAAGCTAAGACTGATTGCCTATTATAGCTCACTCATGGATCCCATTAACAGAGGCATGCCAGTTTGCCTCAAAACAATTGCCACTACAGCACTGATGGTAAGAAAATCATCAGATTTCGTGTTGGGTTGCAGGCTCATGGTATATTCCCCACACCAGATTGAGACTACTCTCAGGAATAATACCATGCAAGCTTTTACTTCACAGTGTTTATCCCAATATGAAGCTTTGTTACTGGGTAATGAGTACTTGTCATTCCATCGTTGCAAGGACATTAACCCAGCTACCTTAATGCCAGACCTACCATTGGAAGGGGAAAGCATCCATGATTACAATAACACCTTTTAGGTAGTGCAGAAGACCAGAGAGGATTTGACCAACATTCCTTTGGTCAATGCAGATATGACACTATTCACTGATCGATCTTCCTATGTGGTAGATAGGAAAAGGTACACGGTATAATAGGTATAGTTTAAAAGCAGATTTGTTTGGAAGCATGATAGGAAAAGCCTTTGCTGGAGGTCATGGACATTCTGAATAGAATGCAGGGGGGTAGGAAGAGAGAGCTGAGTAACTGACTGCTGTGCTGTGAAGGATTCAGAGCAGAAGTGCAATCTGCAGTCTCCTTTTGACCTGGGATCTTGAAGAGTGGTGAAGGAGGAGAAAAGGAGAAGACATCAATCCTGCAAGTCAACACTGAGTAGGGAAGTGGCCTGTGATCTGGTGAACAGCTTGCAGACATCTCTCCCTACCTGGTTACTTTGGATCATCAACTGTGGAGGAATTGGCTCCTAGCATCCTGAAAAGATCTCTGGAACTGTTCTGAGACCCCAAATTCAAGTCTCTTCCTCAGGTCCTTAGCCAAGCTGTCAAAACCTGGCAGAATCCAGGTTGGCTAAGAAACTTACCCCTTTTGACTCCAGTCCTGGGTAGTTAGTCATAGCTTCACCTAATCCCCTTTCCAATCCCCTCATATTATAATTAAACTTTGTGTGTTTTTGGTACTTTAAAGTCCTCATTGTGTGTATGTAATAATCTGAAGCTATTCCAGGCTGGGTGGGGCAGAGTGACAGTTAGTCTGGCTTAACTGCCATTTCTGTCAACAGTCATTCCCCTTATAGTTAAACCTGGTTCCCTGGCTTGTAAAGTCTCACCCATTGTCCCTTTCTGTCTCCTATCCACCCCACTGAGCCCACATTTAATATTTAAGTTAACACCCCTGGTTTTCCCCATAATAGTTTGGCACTTCCAGCTGGATGGGTAACATGGGGGCAGGAAGTTCTCTCTTGGACATACAGAGCAAGACTGAAAGTCAGAGGATTCTGAACATTCTGTGGAGGTGTACAGCCATTGGCTGTGGGCTGAAAGTTTTCAGCCAGTGGTGAGCTACTCAGAACTGCTTACCCACCACCCTAGGTCATTGATCAAAGCTCTGTGTGAAGCCAATATACTATCAAGGCTAGGATAGTCCCAGAGATAGGGTTTCTCCTCTTTTTTTTTTTTTTTTTTTTTTTTTTTTTTTTTTTTTTTGCTTTTTGTTATTTGTGTTGTCCTGTTTAATTGTAACCTGGTATTGTTGTGGGAATATTGTTGTATTTGTGTGTTAGTTATTAGTCATTCATTGTGGCTAATAATACCACTCTAATTTTGTATAACTGGTCACTTTTTTTCAATGTTTGGAACAATGGTATTGGAAGACTATATAGATTATTTGATCTTGGGGTTATGGCAAGGGATATTATTCATTCCCTACCTGTGGTTTAAGATCATACCCAGGTATTGTAGAGGTATATTAGATTTTGAATTTGCCCAACCTATTCTCAACATTACCATTCTACATATTATAGCACACACCCCCATTATTGTTCTAACTGGCTATTTCATATATAAAATAAGATGGATATTTTTTCGTGTTAATTACTGTTGTAAGATTGTGGTGACCTGGTGTTTTAGGGATTCTGAAATGAAACAGTTGTTGAAGATAATGCAGGTTAAAATTGATAATTTGGAGCTATACATGCAAAATGGTGGTGCTTATGGTCCAGCTCCTGGTCGTGATAATGATAATGGCAATGTGGCTATATTTGGTAATGACGGAAATACTGGCAAAAATGTTAAATCTAAACTATCTAAGGCTGATTTGAAACAACAGGCAATGGGTAAGGGTGACAAACCAGTTAATATTTTTCCCCTATGCGACCTTCCAATAGTGAGAGACAATGGGATTTTTCATGTAAGGCAACACACTAGATTTAAAATGGAGGATGTGGAGAATTTGAAAAGGAAAATCCGTAATTTCAATGATGATGCTGGCAAGTTTGTGAAAATCTTTAAAGCATTTATTAAGGCACATGACTCAGACTTTGAGGACTGTTGATATGTTTTAGGAGAGATCTTGTCTAACCATGACAGGAATAAGTTTGTAGAGGAGACCAGGAATACTGAGGGGATGACACCATGGCCGGTAGCCTGGGAGGAGCTGGATCTCAGTTCATTTCCAATTTATAGAATGTTAAAACAGGCAAGAAAATCACTGCTTTCAAGGTGCCCTAACTCTTGGTTGAAATTTGAAAAGATTAGGCAGACTAGTCAGAAGACCCCAGCGACATTTTTGGACCACATCACTGAAGCAGCTGAGATTTACCTAGGTATGAATGTACTAGAGGATACCACCATTGAACACATTAAATGCATATTCATGAGAAATGCTGTTCTCCAGGTTAAGAAGTTTTTTTACTGACAACTACCCAGATTGGGAACTTCTGAGCCTGGATGAACTGAAGCAGAAGGCCACATACGTTTTTGCACAAGAGAAGGACAGAGGGAATGATGAGAAGGATACACTGATTGAGAGCCTCAGGAAACAGCTTAGAGAGGCTAATACTAGGGCAAATGAGAAAGAAATCAGTGAAATTACAACAGGAGCTGCGGTAATGACCCAAGATAGAACAGTGTGGTTTGCGGCTCTTCCACACACCATCAGCGCTCAAGGTACAGGGATCCTGAGCCTTGTAAAAGCACTCCAAATTGGCAAGGATAAGCATGTTAACATTCACACAGACTTTAAATACGCATTTGGAGTGCTACATTGCATCAGGAAGATCTGGCAATATCATGGATTTATTAAGGTGGCAAAGAAATTGCATGTGGGCAATTAATAAGCGATTTCCTGGAAGCTGTCCAATTGCCTATAGAAGTCTCAATAGTACATTGTAAAAGTCATCAACATAATACAGATGGAGTCACGCTTGGAAATTATAGGGCCAATGTCATGGCTAAATTTGGAGCAAGGTTTGAACCATCATATGTCCTAAGCCTGTCCTTGGTGGAAAAAGCAGATTTACAACAAGCTTATTCCCCAAGGGAAGTGCAGGACTGGAAGAAAAATCTTGGTGCCAGACTAGTAAACAGCATATGGTTCTCAGAGTGTGGCAAACCCATCTTGCTAAAAGCACTATATTTTAGCCTGTGTCATGCATTGCATGAGAAAGGGCATTATGGAACTCATGCCCTAGTGGACCCCATCAGAAGGCACTAGACTGCAAAAGGCATTACAACCTATGCCATTAGAGTGTACCAGAAGTGTAAGATTTGCTTAGAGTTCAGTCAGGGGATGACTAGAATCAAGAGTCTAAGTGAAAGACAACTAGCCTATTGAATGTTTGCAAATTGATTCCATCTCCATGCCTAAGTGTCAGGGATATAAATATGACTTAGTCATCATTGGCCAGAAGTGTTTCCAGCCAGATGAAACAATGCTGCATTTGTAGTCAAGATATTCCTAAGGGAAATAGTCCCTTGTTTTTCCATCCCTGCACAAATTGGTTCCAATTCTGGGTCACACTTTGCAGAAAAGATACTGCATGAAGTCTATGAGACCCTTGGGATAAAAAGACATTTACATTTGGTCTACCATTCCCAATCATCAGGACAAGTTGAGAGATTGAATAGGCAAGTTAAAACTTTAATCAGTAAACTGTTCAGAAACACATCTCAAATGGGTGAATGTTTTGCCGATGACTCTTTTCCATCTTAGAATCCAGCCTAATAGTGACACATATCTCTCACCATTTGAACTTCTATATGATCATTCCCCATGGCATGGAAGCATACCTCAGAAAACAGCTTATCTATCACATCTGGGAGCTGAATGCAAGCTATAGCAATACATCAAAGCATTAAAAGAGAGGCTAGACGAATTACATAGATTAGCCTTGATACAACAGAGAGTTCCTTTTGATTTTTGCTTGCATCAATACAAACTGGGAGACACAGTTTACATCATAAATTTCAATAGAAAGTCCATTGTTGACCCAAAATGAACAGGTTCTCAGGAAATTTTGCTCACTATTGTAATATAGGATTTTGCAAATAGCCATGAAAGGGCGGGAGTTGCCAGTTGAAAGCTCAGAATTTTAGAACTTTCTAGAGTTGGCATGCACTGGAATGAGACTGAGAGACCATTGTGAGAGCCCTATAAAAGATGGTGAGACCAATCCACTGGGACTCAGTCTGAGTTGAAAAGGTGGAAGGTTTGGGTAGGCTTTTCCATGTCTTCTCTCAACTAGTTTCATAGGCCAGGGATTAGCTGTCAATACACAGGGACAGTTACCTTAGCTTATAGTCATCTTGCCAACTATTATCATCAATCAATATTCAACATCCAGTTATCATCATATTATCAGAATATCATGTCTGAAATTATCATCAACAAATTTAATCAATCAAACTGAGCAAGCCATCAAGTAGATCTCTATCCAGAGCCAGGCCGGAGAGGCCAGCTGGCTGCCTGAAATCATTCTCTAGGGGCTACAGTACAATACCAACTGGAATCTAGTTTATTTTAGATAAGACAGAAACTTCTGAACCTTTTTCTTATTTCCTTATTCTTTCCAATTTCAATTAACCCTTTTTATTATCCTTCTTTTAATTCTAAATTAAGCCTTTTATTCAAGGAAAACCATCTACTGACCTGTTGTGTGGGAAAGATTCAAATACTGAAGGGACAGTTATAAGCCATTCCAGCTGAAAGCTGGACCACTGTGAAACAGCAGCCACTGTCCAGAAGTCTGCTATGTTAAAATCAATCATAGATTAGCCAGTGATACCAGTTCAGATATTAATATTTCATTACATTAAGACCCCAACAGTTTCCTGTTAACTGCTCAGAAGGATCTAGCTACTTCCTTAGCAACCCTGTAATAAGGGAATTGAGGCAGCTGTCTTAGTGCTGAATTCCATATTCCTGCTGCTTTATACTGACTTGGTCTGCCAGCACTTGGCAGCTTTAGTCTCATTAATATCTGAAGGCTCATTCACTCATCCCTCTTACTTATTACACTACTCCTACAAGTGTCAAAGTCAAACACAGAGATCCCTAGTTTCACATCACACATGTAAAATCAGAAAAGGAAGAATTGGCTCATGATAAAGACCCAGCAATGATAACAACTGATTCAGATAAGCAACAGTCTAAAGAACTCACATATCTAAATCCAAGTAGTGACATTAATGAATGAAGATTGAACCAACAAACATAACTAACAAACTTAATCATTAAATAATCATTTAATATTAAGCCCCCAAATTTTTTTTTGCTACAAAAATTTTTTTTTACACAATCAACACAATCACAACTTTACAACAACAACAGTTCCAGACTATGAAGGTCACAAGACATCCTTCAGTCAAGTATTAATACAACAGACAACATGTATATGCTGAGACAGAGGAAGAAAAGAAGAGGAACACCAGGACATCACAAAGAATTGTCAGCAGAAACAGCAGAACAAGAAAGGCATGGGATATGATATTCAGGAAGGTAAAGCATTTGAGTTTACAACCCAGAGTCAAGCTATCCAGCAAGATTGAGAATATTCTTTCAGGGGAAAATGGGTATTCAATGAGATAGATGATTTCCAAGCATTCTTGAGGAATAAGCAAGGCCTAAACAAAAATCTGAAATCTAAACATGAGACACAAGAGAAGGCCAAAAAGGTAAATAAGAAAGAGAAAATGCAAGGCACTCATTAAGGTCAAAATGTTTATATGTCTACATGGAAAAAAGGATTTCTGTAATTCTCAAAAATTACTCTTAGTTGGGGGGGGGGAACTAAGATGGTTACAGAGTAGCAGGACCTTTCTAAATCTCCTTCCAAATAATCAATACAAAGCATCTCAAAAGGACAGAAATCTAAAGGGGCTCTTCCATGGGATGCAACCTAAAAGGTAGGCAATGTTTGGGTATTTCCACGCTATAAGGGGGAGAAACCACACTTATCAAAATGTGATCTGATCAGCCATCCTCCACACCACCTACTGTTCCAGAGTCAGAGCGAGAACCAGGCAATCCCTAAATTCTCTGGGGCTGGCTGAGACTTATAACTGAGGACAGTGCAAGGCCTTGGCAGCAAGACTTGGGAACTGAGGCTGAAAAGCAGGGAGTCTGGGCAGCAGAGCACAGAGATTAGGAAGAAGGAGGCCTGGCCACAGAAGAGGCAGCAGGGCCTAGAAAAATAGCCTCAGGACAAAACACTTTAAAGTAAGCTACACAAAGAACTGCCTGGAAGATACTACCAAGGCAAAGCCCTGCAAGGCAGAAGCTAATAAAGCAATGTCCACCAACATGCAGGAAGTGCAATCCACAAGTAGTGAAAGAAATAAGCAGCAAAAAAAGCTTTTGACACTGGATAATTTCTATGGAGAAAAAGAGAAAAATACAGAAGCAACAACAGAGAGTGACAAACAAGCAAATACATCTAAACTTTCCTAAAAAAATGGAAATTGTTAACAAGCTTTCAAGGAACTCAAAAAGACATTCAAGAACCAAGTAAGAAAGATAGAAGAAAAATGGGAAGAAAGAAATGAAAGTAATTCAAAAAGAAAATAGCAGCTTAAAAGACAAAATTACCCAAATAGAAAAAGAGGAACAGAAATCAAATGAAGTTATAAGCAAATTGGAGACCAGAATTGACCAGCATTTTCATTGCCATGAAAAGCAAAATAGACCAAACTGAAAAGGAAAATCAAAAGATCATAGCTGAAAACCAGTCTTTAAAGACTACAATTGGGCATCTAGAAGCTAATAATCTCACAAGGCAGCAAGAATTAATAAAGCAAAGTCAAAAGAATGACAAAGTAGAAGGAACATTAAATATCTCATTGAAAAGACAACTGACCTAGAAAACATATCCAGGAGAGACAATTTGAGAATTATTGGTCTATTGAAAGCCTGGAAAAAAATAAAAGCTTTGACATCATATTACAAGAAATTATCCAAGAAAAGTGCCCTGATATTCTTGAATAAGAGGGCAAAATAGACATTGAAAGAGTCCATAGATTATTCCCTACATTAAATCCTCAAAAGACAACCCCTAGGAATGAAATAGCCAATTCAAGAGCTTTCAAGTCAAGGAGAAAATATTTAAGCATCCAGAAAGACATAATTCAGATATTAAGGAGCCCTAGTCAGGATTACACTGGATCTGACAGCTTCCACACTAAAGGATCACAAGGCTTAGCATATGATATTCAGGAAGACAAGAGAATTGAGTCTACAACCAAGAATCACCTACCCATTAAAATTGACTATATACTTTCAGGGGAAAGTATGGGAATTTAATAAAACAGAATATTTCTAAGCATTTCTAAAGGAAAGACCAGAAATAAATGGAAAATTTAATGTCCAAATACAAAACTCAAGAGAACTATAAAAAGGTACTGAGTCATTCAATGGTTTCTCTTTCTCAATCCAAAGACCTACTCTCTGTCCACTTACTAAGAAGAGACACCACTTCAGAACAGTTTCAAAATTAAGTTTTCTTAACTAATGTGGAATTAAAAGTTAAAACAAAAATCCACTTCAGAAATCCTCCAGAGAAGACCATAGAGATCGAATCATTGAGGAAAAAATAACATATACCAAAACCTGTTCCAATCATTTCATTGTAGCTGTTTGGTAGTAATGTATTCGATTAAGCAATCTTATATTTATAAAGAGCTTTAAAAATGTGACCACTGTGGTAAAACCAAACCCAGAAAGAATATGAAAAACCCCATCCCTTGTTTTCTGAACAGGATGACACTGATAAGACATAATATATTCTTTTCTTGAAAAGATGCCAAGAGTAAGATTCCAGAACCTTCCTATGTAACTAATACTAGTATTTTGAAAGAAAGAAAGAAAAAACTTCTTCATGAGAAAGGTTTTTCTTATATAAAGTTTAGCTTTCTAATATGTAGCTTATAAATCATGAGTCTTTTCTGATTTTTTAAAAATAATCCTTATTTTATGACTTAGCAATAATTCTAAGACTGAAGGACAAGGGCTAGGCAAGCAGAGTAAAGTGATAAGAGCCAAACATTTGAGATAGGGATGTCTCTAAATTTCCATCTCAAGTTCCTTTGGAGCTACTGCAATTCTGCTTTGCCCTAAAGTACACCACCTTCTTTGGTATGGGCATACCATATTGGACAGTATGTGTGTCTATATGTGTGTATGTATGGTATATGTTTACACACACTTATCTTTTTGTGTAAGGAATTCTGAGTTTAAAAAGTTTTCCCTCTACCAGTATAAACTGATGCCTAACCTACAGTTTATAGTCTTAGAGTCCAAGGTCCTAAAGTATGTCAGAAATAGGGCTTTCATTCGGTTCCTCCTGATTCTGAAGGTCAATCTCAATCCAATGGACTGCATAGTCACTTTTAGCTTAATTTTGGTATTGTGTTGGTGGGTGACCATTGACAAGAATCTATGCAGTTTTAGACATGTATTGTGAAATAAATACCTCCTTATGTATGCATATGTGTGTATATATGTGTATATTGTAAATTCTTTTGCAGGAAGTCATGTTGGCCAAGCATGAGTGCCAGTTACTTGGTTGGAAGTGTAAGAGGGAAGTAGGCTTTAAAAGCAGATTTAGAAATTTAGCCAGGCAGTCTGGCAGGAGCTAAAATTCCAACCTGGAACACAGCAAGGTACTGAACACAGAGGACTCTCTCTAAGGGCAGTTAGGGGTTTGAAGGAGTTGAGGAACCACTGACCTGAAAGCCTGTGGATTTGAGGTATCTCTGAGCAACATCTGGAACATCTCAAATAGCAAGATCTAGGATAGCAGGTTGAGAATACTGTCTTGTTTGGTGGACAAGCAAGATTAGTCTCCCTGACTTCTCTGAAGATTTATTTGGCTGGAACCTGTGATCTTGGACTATATTTGAACTCATACACTTGAGCTATTGATTAAGATTAAGATGATTAAGACCATCTATGTGAGATCCCATTAATCCCTTGTGTCCTGGCTGCCTACATAGTGTAGTGTAGAGATTTCCCAGACATTTAACCCTGGATTAGCCCGTCCATAGATTATTTAGAGTAATAAGACCTCTCCCACATTTTTACCTTTAAATTAACTATTAAAAGTGTTTTAATTTACTTCCTGTTGCTTCTTTCCCATATTTAGTAAGGTATCCCTGGCTGAGAGAATGTCAGTTTAAGTAACCAACTTCTATTCTCCAAACCTCACACCCCTATTTGGTTTTCCTGTGTTTACCTGTCAGTTATCCCTTGTCCAAGCAGTCCTTCTTTTCCCTTTTCTCTAAACCCAGTATTTTCATTATTTACCCATAAAGTTGGCCACCCAGATGGAGGTGTTGAGAAGGGAAGAGGAAATTACCTCTTGGACACTCAGGTTGGACTGAAAGTGCTATGGACTTGAATATTCTAATCCAGCTTCTCAGTGATTGGTGGAACTCTGAACATTCTAAACCAATAGGGAAAGGCTACTTTACTTCTGTGCTCATTGAGAAATACCTACAAGGTTCTCACAGTGCTCCCAGACATTTAAAGACCTCAGGAAGAGGATTTTAATTGCTTTTCTTTGGAGTTTGTTCCCGTGGTGTTAATTTTGTTTTTTTGGTGTGTGTATTGTTATTCTTATTGTTCTTGTTGTGTAGTTTGATAAAGTAGTTCATAGTGAATTTTAATACTACTTATAATTTATCACCAAGTTTTAGAGTAATACCAATATTAGTAAAGGTATTTATGAAAGACAGAATAGAAAATTGTTTATTATTTCTGTGGAATGTGTTGTGGGGTATTCCTTGTTTTCTGTTTAAGGGTATCCCTAAATATATTAAGCTTTATGTTGATTTTGAGATAGTTAAACCTTTGCAGTGAGGGCATTTTGAGCTGGCATGAGACCAAAAGTCAGTTGAGATTGGACTATAAAAGCAGCAAAGATCAGTACATCAACATCTCAATCTAGTGATACTAGTGGGAGGTCGTGTCATTTTAGGATTGTCTCATAACTAGGCTTAGGTGCCTAAGCTCCTGGTAGATTATTCTGTGTATACCAGCATCCAGCATCAGTATTAAACAACATCTATAAAATCAACACTAACATCAGTATAAATACCAGCCAGAAGATCAACTACAAAAGCCAAATAATTGTGGACTGAGAAAAACCTTTAACCTTTGGTGTCAGGCCATTGACCTGGCCAGACAACTGGCCAAGCAGGCTTCAAATTACCAAATGCTTTAGAATCAACATATTTAGTTAAAGGTTTAGGATCCTCCTTTAATGCCTCTCCTTCACAATTCACCCCAGTAATTTCCCTTTCCTCATCTGTTACCATTAAATAGTTGTTAAAAGAAAACCATCACAGACCTGGTTATTCTCAGAGTTCCAGGAAGTTGTCAGTTAGAGATCCACCTGGCAATTGGTGAGGATAACTTCACAATCATTGATCTTCTGAGTGAATCCATCAAACCACAGTCAGAGATAGGAATCAATGGATATCATCCTTGAAATTATTATTTAATTGTATTACTAATTGAGGGAAACAATCACACCCTCATTAGATAATGACAATAGGTGGTGTTATGAGGAATTTCTGGGACAAAATGGAAATCATCTTGAGTGACAGGAAGACCTCAGAATCCACCCAGGTGGCGTGAGCCAAGGCCAAAAGGCATTTGGAACCAACCCTATAAATACCCATCATGCACAGCACAGAGCAGCTCATTCTGGAGCATTATTGGGTGGAGAGTGGTTCAAGAGGGTGGGTAGGCTTTTGTAACTGCAATCTAGTTTTCTTGAGAGACCTAGAGAGCTGTCATATCTGCTGTCAATAGATCTGAGAGAGAACAATATTACAACCATCTAAGACGAACATTAATAGCTTTCTCTGTCGTTTGGCTTGGTTCTAGCCAGGTCAAGCCAGGGTTAGTGAGAGGGTGAAGAAGCTCCAGCCTATCACTGATCTAGCAGCATCTACAGTTTCTGATCACTTACTTTAAATTAGCTTAGATTTAGCATCCCTAAAACCTCTTACCACATTCCTTGTTCCTATCCCTCATTAAGTGAGAAATAAACCTTGTTACTAAGTTCAACTAAAGATTGGAGTACCTTTCCTAATTAGTGACCATCCAAAGCTATTAGGAAGGAAAACCTTATTTCATGCAGTCAGAATTTCAGCTTTATCCATCCAGCATTAATACCAGCCCATACCAACAAGAAACCCAACCTGAAGTCAAGAGGCTAGAGGAGTTGTCAATATACTCCCAACTCCTTCTTGGCCACTTGGCTTGGGCAACTATTAAATGAGGCAGCTTGGTAGGCTCAGTCCAGCAGAGCCTGTCAGGGCTGAAGAGGGCATAGCCCTTGTAACATCCATGATCTTAAATGGGGTCAAAGCTGCCTCACAGAATTCCATAGTGCCCCCTGAGAACTCTAGGAGAGGGGGAAGTTGGGGCAGTTAGAAACCTTAGTATAAAAGGCGAGGTCACCCTACTTGCAAGGACACTTTGGATCACACTCATTGTGGGTTCAGGGGCTGGGAGGAAGAGTTAGATTACTCTTTGGTTAGCTCATCTCTGACTTCCAAGGGCTGAGTGTTACCTTACTGGTTACTACTGGAAAAATATCTCAATTATAGCATCTTAACTAATCTCTATGTAGATCTTCTAGCAAGATTACCTTTCCATCCTAAACCTACTTACATTATATTAGAAGAAAGATTATTTAGTGAGTGGGATAGAAGTTAAGTTGTTCAAAATATATTCCTGGAATGTGTAGCCAACAAGTTCATTGAAGATTTTAGTTAGCTTACCTCCTTTTCATTCCTAAAACCATTTCCCCTCACCCTGTTTTCCTGAAAATAATAAACCCCTTTGCTTGATAAGCTACTGGGCCTGTGAGAAGTTATACTAGGCTATACTGACCAACCATATACTTTACCAAAGAAAAGATCCATTCTTACAAGCACTGGTGCAGTTTCCTTTCCTTGAGAGCAAGTCATCTGTATTTGAAGACAACCTGGAACCTATTCTATCCTAGGGTTTAGGGAATAGTTTATACAGTGAGACTTGCTGACCTCAGTGGGATTATACCCTGTCAATTTACCAACTTGACCAGCTTCCATAGCTTGAACTAGAAGGGATTCAGTTAAACAGTTATTTTCCTTCTAGTCCAACTGCTCCCAAGGGGGGGAAGGAGGAAGAATTCTACTCACTTCTATCCCTCCCCCTTTTAGGACAGCCAGCTTCATTCTCTAGCTGGATTCCATTATTGACCATATCTAATCTGAGTCAATTTAACAGTTTGGCCAGCAAGCCTAGGATTTTTGAACCAGAAGAAGTGGTTACATCATGGCTAACTCCTTAAATAGGATGCTTATCACATCTGGGAACAGTTTGTTAGAACTTTATAGTCTTTGGAAAGGCTTTTACAACTTATGGCTGATTGTAATTCCCCAATTTTTTATGGAGCTGTTTAGGGTGTATGATTCATGCCAATAGCTAACTATACCCATTGAAAAGGCCTTATCATATATACCAGTGGGAATGGCAATGATAGTGTAAGTCTTTGGAGCTTATGGGCTTCTGGGAAAGTTCCTAAGATATACTTTTGGCAAGGCAGAAATTAACAACCTAGTTCTTGAGACACTGAAAGAGGAGGTGAAATTACTTTTAGAAATTAATAAGCAAATAAGGGAAGGCAAGGAACTAGATGCTAAGACCATCTTACAGCTAGAATTGATTGAGGGGACAATCCTAAATGATACAAAAGATACAAAAAAGAAGGCCAATGATATAAGCAATGAGGAAGAGGTTAAAGGGGCCGAAGCATCTACTGTGACTATTTTACCAATTACAGACAAGACTGTTGTTCAAATGGACTCGGGAATTGTACATGTCAAGGGGTACAAGCCATTCTCTGGGGGGAGATTTAGAAATCTTGAAAAGGAGGTTCCCTCAGTATTAGATAAATCCTTAGTAGTCGATCAAGGAATATAAAAGGGCTGTGTGTCTTTACAATCCCACCTTTGAAGATGTTGAGCTACTTTTATGTGAACTGTATACCTGAAGTGAAAAGGCAAAATTTATAGCAGAGTCTAGGAGCAACCCCAACCTAGCCTCTTGGCCAGAGCAACATCAAGACCTAAAACTGTCCTCCCATGCCAATATGGCATATTTAATGCAGGGAAGATCTGGCTGGAGCAATGAGAATCCATGCACGTTGTTCAAATGCATAGGGCTCTTTTGAGAAACTGAGGCAGGGGGAGGATGAGCACCCAAGCTTATATCTAGATAGACTCATAGAAGCCAGAGAGACCATACTCGGGTTTAGGGACATGAATGAAGACAATATCCAACACGTTAGGAGGCAATTTGTGAAGGGCAGTGCAAGCCCCATTCAAGCATACTTCCATTTGCATTGCCCACAATGGGAATCCCTATCGAAGACCTTAGAAAAATGGCTTCTTATGTACATGAGTCTAGAAAAACTAAGCCCAATAAAAAACCAGTGAGAAAGACAAAGAAATTGCTGAACTGAATTCAGAAACAGCTCAAGGAAGCAAAGAAGGCAAAAGAAATTGAAGAGATTAAAAACATAGCTTTATAAACACGAAATCAGAGAAGTCAGAGTAGACCAAGACAATTCTATAGCAGTAACAACAACACTGTTAAACATTGTTTTCTTTGCCACAAACGGCCATATTGTCAGGAATTGTCATTACAAATCACAGATTAATTTTAATAACAGGAACAATTATAATAATAGCAACAGGAGAAATACCTTTTAAAATTCAAGATACAATAACAATAACAACAACAAGGGCAGTAACACTAGATATAGAAATAGTATAAAGACAAGATGCTGTGATCATTATTGTTCTAGTTCCAATAATTCCCCTAGCCTATCCAAGATAGAAGAATATGTGAGCTAAGGAGAAAGGTCATGTACTAGCTTGTGAAGTAAGGAAGCAGCATTAATTTTTTCAGTAAAGGACAAGGGCTATGGCAGTGATAAGACAGGGAAATGTGAAAAAGAGGAGCTGGGAAAAGAAATAATAAATTATGGGCTTGTTGATACAATACATAGTTATAAGGAAAAGACTGAAGAATTGCAGATGGAAAATGACATAGAAATATGAGAGAGGATCTATGGAAAGAAAAGCAATAATTTAGGAAGTGGTGATAGACAAGTATTTACACCTATACAAAATCTTGATTTAAGCTTAATGGAAGTAGCATTAATTAGTTCTGATAGTATTGGGGAAGAAACATCATTGCAAACATCAAATGCTAATATTTGGCCTTTACTATCATTGTATAAATCTGTGCCACACAAGCTACAATCTGAAACATTATTACCTATTAAGACTGTGGATCATTTAAGCCAATCAATAGTACAGCAAAGCAAAACAGCAAATACACTGAATTTCACTGGGTGCTCTAATAAAGATCTAATAGAGAGAGACATTGTCAATAAGGAAGATAAACTTCTGCAGACCATTGAGAAGGAAAGTGCAAAATTCTCAGACATAGGCACAACCTTTTCACTAGCTAGAGAAATTGAAAGAGAAAGTGAAAAGTCAAGCTGTTTCAATAGCAAAGGGACCATAAAGATGGATCCTACTACTGAAGAATTTTTACCAAGATCAGCTTTGCAGGGTGAATTAAATCAAGACATAGCACACTTTCAAGCCTGTGGAACTCCAAAGAGAGAAGGGGGAACCTTATTTCATGCAGTCAGAATTTCAGCGTTATCCATCCAGCATTAATACCAGCCCATACCAATGAGAAACCGAAGTCAAGAGGCTAGAGGAGTTGTCAGCACACACCCAAATCCTTCTTGGCCACTTGGCTTGTTAAAGGAGGCAGCTTGGCAGGCTCAGTCCAGCAGAGCCTATTGGGCTGAGGAGGGCATAGCCCTTTTCTATCATCCAGTACTACAAAGCTTCTGCCTTGTGCTTCCCTTTTCCTGTTTTTAACAGTGGGAACAAGTGAACTGCTTAGTCATATCAGCAGATTCCATACAGTTTATAGGCAGCAGCGTGGTCACAGAAATAGCCTCTAAGTAAACCTATCTTGGCATTCAGATAGGAAGTTTCCTCAATACCCCTCACCATTTCCTACCTCCTTCTGTAGCATTCCTGGGGGCTGTATAACAGCCCCTGGATTGTTAGAGGTTTTGGCTGAGCCAGCTTATTGGAAATAGAACCAAAAATGGTGTTGAATAAAAAGGATGGCTACAGCAAGGATGTTGTTCATTTTTACTAGCAGCTTTCTCATGTTTTACACAATTTACCAAGGAGCTTATACACTTTGGGTACAAACAATTCCACAGTACTTGTTAAAAATAATGCAGTTGTATGATACATATAAATGGTTCACAGTCAGTTTAGCTGAGGTTATAGCTTTTCTACAAATATTGGGAGCAATGTTACTCTCCCTGTGTCTCTGCTTCGCATTTATGACAGAACTCTTTTGCAGCCAGACTCGGGTGTTGTACATGTGAAGGGGTACAAGCCATTCATGGGTTCTGATTTGGAAAATCTGAGTAGAGTTCCAAAATTCTATTTACAGCCACATAAAATGATAAAGGAAATGAAAAGGGCCTTTAGGCTTTATAATCCTTCATTTGAGGATACGGAATTTTTGCTTACAGAACTTTTCTCACCCAGTGAAAAGAGCAAATTTATAGAGGATACTGGAACCAACCAGAATTTGACATCTTGGCCTATGGAGTACAGGGATCTTGAACTTATTTCTCATGCTAATATGAACTATCTAATGTGATGCAGAGAAGATTTGTTAGAAAGCATGCATTTGCTATAAGTGGTGTGCTATAACAATAGCAGAAGTTATAGCCTATCAATCCTACAGTAGTGGCAATGATAATATCCATATTTCAGGGACTCTGAGCTATAAAAAGGATAATCAGTTATCTCCATGGAACACCTACTGATTCACAGCAAATAATAGCAGTGTTAAAAGATTAAGTGAGAGAACTTACTGAAATAAACAAGAAGTTGAGAGAGGGTCAGTCTGTGGATGCTACTACTATCATGCAGTTAGAGATAATTCAATATCAACAAATGGACCCATCTAAAGTTAAGCAAGAAAAGGCAAAAGGCAACAGAAATTTAGAGGCTGGGAATAATGTACAAGGAGCTGAAGCTGCAATAACCATCTTGCCTGTGTATGACGGAACTTTATACCAGAATGACACTGGGGTGCTTCATGTGAAAGGATACAAGACTTTCACTGGAAATAATTTAGAGATCCTAAGGAGAAGATTCCCAAAATTCTACCTTGATCCCCATAAAAATATTAAAGAACCAAAAAGGGCCTGCAAACTTTATAATCCCTCTTTTGAGGACATGGAATTTCTTCTCTCAGAATTTTATTCACCCAATGAAAGGGAAAAATATATTCAAAATGGAATGATGCTTCAAGAAACAACAATGATAATAGACATAACAACAAATGCTGTGACCACAATTGCTCAAATGATTGTGTTTCCCCCTTGTTAGGAAAAAAAATGGAATCTTATGGGAGACAGGGGGAAAGACCAAAATCATTATGAACTAGATACTGGATATTAGCACTGCATGATATTCCAAAAGGCTATGCTAGGGCAGAAGGCAATAGCGGGACATTTTATAATCTGGGGAATAATGCTGTAGATATTCTTATGGGTAGGATAGAAGTGAATGAAAAAATAGAAGAACTAAAAGATATAATGCAAATGAAAAAAGATATTTATGGGACAGTAAGCAAGGAAACTGAAAGTAGTCAAAGCTCATGTCCATTACTGGCAGGTATAGCTAGTATGGATATGCAGTGGCAGGACTTTAAAAATAGGGTTAGCATTGAAATATGGATAACAGAATGATTGACAGTTAGCAGTTTGGAACTTAGAATGAACTGAGCATGGCATGTGGCAGCAAGGGCAAAGTCAGTTACTGAGAGGATGATATAAGCAGGATTTGGACTGAAGGAGAGGGCTCAATTTGGAGAAGGGATTTTGGTGGGAGGTCTTGGTTGGATTTGGGTAGGCCAAGGTCAATTTAGGACACCAGCAACCAGCTGTGATCACTATCATACTCTCAAATCCTGTGTGACTCTATACTGTACATTCTGATTATTTACTCATTAAGACGAAGCAATGTCAATCACTGTCAAACCTGATTCAGGTTATACCAACATGGCTTTGCCAGGTTGAATCTGGCAGCCAAGCCACAACAACAGTCAAACTTGAACCCTGATTACCTTCAATTTTCATTAGCATCTGATCATCTATAGCTTAAGCCAAGGCTTTCCTTTACCCCTATCTCCTTCAATTCCCTGTTCCCTTTCCCTAAGTTTGTTATCATTAAATCTTAAACTCACTTAGATGAATGTCATTCTTTACCTTAAGGATTAATAATCATATCCTTGGGTATTCGAAGAAAGAGGGATTATTTCCAACTGAAAGTTAAGTTGCAGTCAATTAGCAGTTATCCACATCTTGGGGCTTGGATAAGAAGTTAGAAGAGCTGTGTAATCTGAACCACAGGTTCTTCACTTGACTACTTGTTCTGAGACACTATTATACTGAAGTTGAGTGCAGCAGTTTCTTCACAAATATTCTTGTGGGGTCCTTAGTGTTTCACTACCACAACTTGGTGTTGCACCTAAGGATTTCCACACTCACTCAGCTTTAGCTCCTCATACCATCAGAGGACCCGCCACACCTTATTATATAACACAGTCCCAAAATTAATAGCCAAGATGGTGAAAATCAGCCCATTTAATCTAGAACATACATTTTTATTGATGTCATCATGCCCATCCAACCTCATTGGAAGAAATCTTTTATGCAAACTAGCAGCAACAATCCAATGTGACCCCAATTACAAACTATTCCTTCATTTGCCAAAGAGATCTCTTAAGTACCACCCAATTCTGTTTTTAGATCAAGCAGAAGAGGGATCAGAACAGCAATGTGAGGGTTGCATATATGAAGTGCCAGATAACATCCCTGATGACTTTTTGGCAAAGAATTCAATGGAAGTGGGGATAATCAAATCTGCTGAAACCATCAAAATTGAAGTAAAAGAGGGCATACCACCTAAGATTCCTCAGTTTAGAATGAGTAAAGAAGCAAAAGAGGGAGTCAGACCAATTACTCAAAGTCTCCTGGAGCAAGGCATACTAGTCCCTGGTTTCTCAGAGTTCAGTACACCAATAATCCCCATCAAGAAACCAAAACTCGATTTGGATAGCAAGACACAGTGGAAATTAGTGCAAGATGTGAGAGCTGTCAATAATTTTGTGAGGAAGATTCATGCAGTGGTACCCATTCCATCACAGATCATTGCTGAGATACCAAGTACTGCTGCTTGGTTCACAGTGATAGATTTGAGTTCTTCATATTTTTCCATTCCCCTGCACAGAGTCAGTCAGAAGCTGTTTGCCTTCTCTTGGGAAGGAAAGTAACTATTATGGAGTTGAATTCCACAGGGATTCTCAAAGTCAGAAACAATCTTCTGCCAGATTGTGCAGAGAGACCTTGAATCATTCATTTTTACCAAGAGCAAGTTAATACATTATGTATATGATCTTCTACTAATATCACCAACTGCTCAGATATGCTAGAGAGACAGTGTTCACTTGCTGAAAGAACTATGCAAGCGAGGTCAGAAGATTCCAGGTTCTACTCCAGGCTGGCTCGTCAAACTGTAAAGATGTATCTAGTTAGCAATGGTTAAGCAATGGAGTCACAGCAGGGATCTATCTGCAAGCACCCGTAGGAGGGAGGGGAGTGAGTGAATAGAATTCTTTCTCCTCTCCCTCCTCAGCATTTGCTGCCCTTGATAACATTTATAACAGAATCCCTTTTTTGACCAAGAATGGAGGCTGTTTTGACTTAGCTATCACAGAGCTAAATTGGCTGACAGATAGGGAATAATCTCACATAAATTAGCAACTTCTACTGTTGGAAGATTATTCCTAAAGCTCAAGATAGATCAAGTGCTCAGGATGACTTCAAACAGCTGTCTTGAACTCTGGATTACAGAGTTTGTCTGGATGAAAATTTTGCCTAGGTAATGTATGAATTGGATTGGTAAAGCCTGAAAATATAACTCCTCACACCCCACAAACTTAACAAGGGAAGGGATTTATTAATTCAGGGAAACAGGAAAGGAGGGATAATTCTAGGATTGAGGGTGAGGTAAAACTAATATCTTCAGGATACTGACAGAAATAGCGATTCCCCAGAGGGGAATGGCTCCGAATAAACTTATTCCCTTAACTCCCTCACAATCTAAATTTTCTCTTAAATCTAATGTTATCAAGCTTGAGATGGTGAAGGCAATCTTGACTGTGTAATAGGAAATAGACTTTAAAAGTAGGAAAGCAGATTTAACAGGCAGACTAAGGGAAAAAACCATGGCTGGAAGCCATCGACATTCTGAATGGGATGCAGGCAAAGAGAGAGGAGAGAGAAAAACTGTCATTGCCGTTTGAGAGGGGTTTGGAGCAGAAGTGCAGCCAGCAATGTCTCCATAGACTTGGGATCTGTGAAATTGGAGAAGCTTGAAGACAACATTTCTCAACATAAGCCTTAGTAGTGGAAAGGGAACCTGACTGAAGTTAGGTTGACAGAGAAACTTTCCCTTAGAACTCCAGTTCTTGCCAGTTAGAGATTTCTGGTTACAGATATACCTCTCCCACTCTCCTGACAATTATAATACAATTAAACTGTTTTATTTTTCCCTTTTCCTGTTGGTTTCCTCATAGTGTGTGTATAGTTAACTTTGTTTTTTCCCTGGCTAGGTGGATCAGTGTGGCAGTTAGGATTGAACTGTCATTCCTGTCAGTTGCCCAAACCATTTTTGAACTGTTTCTCCCCAGCTTGTTAGGTTCCAACCTATTGTCCATTTCTGTGTCTTACCCTTCTGAACCTAGATAAAATATATGTAACCCCAGGTTTTACCATAAGAGTTTGGCTACCCCCAGATGGTGGGTTAAGAGGAGAATAGGAAGTTAGCTCTCTGAGAGTTGGACACAAACTGGAAGGCAGGGGGAAGTGAACATTCCATGAGGGGGGATAGCCATTGGCTGTGGACTTCCAAGGGAGTGGTGAACCACTCATTGAAGACTGCTCCTACCACTGGCTCATTCATAAAATCTTTGAGTGCAGCCAATTTACTATCAAGGCACAAATAGTCCTAGAGAAATGGTTTTTCTCCATTTTTTCCCTCTGGATTGTTTTTTCTCCTGTTTTTTTTCTTTTGGTGTTTTTATTGTTCTTGGTCTATTGTATTGGTATTGCTTTTGTGTGATTACTGTTCTCTATTGTATTGGTATTGCTTTTGTGTGATTACTGTTCTCTGTGTTAGTTAATTGTATAGCAGTGGAGTTAAATACCATTAGTGCACCATAACCAAGTTGTGGAGTTTACTATCAAGGGTGATACTAACAACAGTGGAGAATATAGTGGACAATTGTGTACTGATGTTATGGAATGTGTTGTGGGGCACTCCTTTTCATTGAAAGTTATTCCCAAATATATAAAAATGGGGCTTAATCATGAAAGTATAAGGCCAATGTAGGAGGTAACTTTGTTGGATCTATATTGTTTAGAGATTGACTGGGATACTGTATATAAGGTATTTTCACAGTGCTCACAGCCTGATTATACTCAACATGTGGTACCTGGCAAAGAAAAACCCTGCTCCCTGAGGTTTGAGATAGCTAGCTGAGAAGCAATTCCTACCCTTTTTTCAGCCACCCAGCTCCCCCAAAGAATGAGTTTGCCAAGCTGGGTGTCCTGATTTTATACCCACATTCTTAACTGCCCCAACTGCCCCCTCTCCTGGAGTTCTGGGGGGTACTGTGGAATTGTGTGAGGCAGTTCACCCCACATAAGATCATGCATGTCACAGTGTATAGATGAAAATTACAGTGGGTCAAACTAGAGTCAAATATCTCGGTTTCATTCTAGAAAAAGGCACAAGGAAAATTTCCCAAAAGAGAGTTGCAGACATACAGAAGTTATGCATACCTAGAACAAAGAAAGAACTAAGGGAAATTATAGGAATAAAGAGTTTCTGTCATCAGTGGATACCAGGTTTTAGTTTAATTGACAGACCTTTAACTGAACTAACCAGGAACATTGTCAGAGAACCTTTAAAGTTAACAAGGGAGCACAAGCATGCCATAGAAAAACTCAAGACTGCAATTTTATCAACTCTGATCTTAGGCATTCCCAACCATGAAAAGCCATTTCATTTCTTTATTCATGAAGACAAGGGAATCGCTTCTAGTATGCTCATGCAAACTCTGGGAAATAAGTTAAGACCAATTGCTTATTACAGTTCCATACTTGATCCTGTCATCTGCAGAATGCCATCATGTCTGAAAGGAATCACCACTGCTGATATGATGGTTAGAAAATCATCAGGCTTGATATTAGGAGGACTATTGTGATACAGAGAGGAGGGCTTAACAGTTTGCAGGCTTTTGCTGAGTGCTTATGTCAGTTAAGAGGTTTTAGAATCTTGGAAGAGTTTCAGTTGGACCTGGGAAGTCATGGAAGGAACCAGGGTCCAGTGGAGCTCCTTCTAGAGATTGAAACCTTAGCCTAGTTTTGCAGTTTTTTGAGATTTGTTAATTTAGATAAATCCTTTGAATTTCCTACCCTACCTTATTTCCTATCTTCATTTCCCTTACCTAAATGTCTGAGAAGAGTGAATAAGGAGAGTGAATCAGAGAGTTAGTTCAAATCTGTGAGAGTTTAGCTCTACCCTTGCAGTAATTTATCTAGGGAGGTTTTGTATCCATCATCATAATCCCTTTTGATTTCAAAATCACCTAGAGAGCTGAGTAAAGGCAGGTCCTTTTCTTAGTCTCTCATTCCTGCTTCCCTTCCCCCACCTGAGGTTTCTCTAAGCAGCTGTTAGGGCTTCCTTGAGCCTTTTACCCAGACAATCTATTCTGTGAAGTCAATAAACCCTTTGTGTTTAAATCAGACCTTTTGGTTACTTCTTTAGTTAATTAGTAAGAAAGGGAAGAAGAGGAATAGAATCAACATACTCTGGGTTTGAGGAAAGCTGAGGGTATCCATTTCGAAGGTGTAACTTCAAACCCAGCCCCTTCCTGTGATACAAACTAAAGCCTGTAGTCAATTTCAATATGTCTTGGCTCATTCTAACTTGGCTGTATAGTGTCTTTTACTTGAAGGGATCAGTCTATTTCCCTTCAGTGTTTTGTATTTAGCCTAAGTCCCAGTCTGTATTCTCTGCTGCTGTTTGCCTGTTTAGATTAGTTCTTCCTCTCCCTGGCCATCCTTGTTACCTCAGTGTTATACTCCCTGAACTGAGACATTCCCTTATTTCCTACCACCTCAACTACCATCCTTCATCATTGAATCTTCCTCATCCATTATATTGCCTTAACTTCCCTATTACCTAGTCTATTCCCTTGTTTACCTCCAGCCTTGGGTCCCTTGCTTTGTCTTATTCCTTATTCCTACCTGTTATTACCCCTAGCTTCAGCTTCATATTATATCCTGCATCTCCCTATTATATCCTACCTAGTCCCCATATTACCTCCTTTCCTAAGTCCCCTATAACATCTGGCGAGCACAGTCAACAACAACAAAAAAAAAACTACAATCTTCTAAACCAAAAGTAAATGAATCTGGCAAGAATGACATTTGTGTTAGGTAGTCTTTCCTTACTGGCTTGGTCTTTTATGCAGAGATTATACCACTTTTGGCTGGTAAAGGTACCAAATTTAATACAACAAATGATTGAAATTTATGGTTATTATAAATGGTTTGCCTTTACATTAGCCGAATGTATATGCTTCATACCCATGGCTGTAGCAATTATTCTGTCTCTCTGGCACTTAATGACAATCTCAAAAGCGGTTCTGATTCATCTATGCAATTACTACAAGCCATCTTCTCCAAAACCTGATACTGAATGCATGGAACTAGTAGAAAACATCAAGCTACTGTTCCAGGTGTTGAAACAAATCCATGAGGGCAAAGAACTAGATAAACACATGATCCTACAGTTAGAAATAGTGGAATCCAAATTTTTAGGGCAAAAGGACACCAAGAAAGAGCAACCTATCCAAAAAGCCATGGTCTCTGAACTCCCAATAGTGGACAGGACTATTGTTTAGCCTGGAGAGGGGGTGGTGCACATTAAAACATACAAGGAATTCACTCCTAGTGATATGGAAGTTTTGAAAAGGTGTTTCCTCAGATTCTACGAAAAACCTTACAAGAGTTTGAAAGAATTAAAAAGGGTGTTCATTCTTTTTAACCCTAGTTTCAATGATGTCGAATTTCTTTTGGGGGAATTTTACTCTCTCTTGGAAAAAGAAAAATTCCTCAATGAAACTAGGATGAATCCCAATTTAGAGTCATGGCCACAGGTTCATCAGGATCTGGACTTTACACAACACACTAACATGAGATATTTTTTAAGATGCAGAGCAGATCTCATTGAAGCAATGAGATTATTTGCCAAAAGACCAAATGCCTGACAGAAATTCAAAAAACTGAGGCAAGGGGAAGAAGAACACCCGAGTAGTTTTTTGGATAGAGTCATTGAAGCTGCAGAAACAATTCTAGGACTTAGGGACACACGTGCCCAGGATATAGTTGATCATATAATGAGACAATTTGTAAAGGGAACCTCAATCCCGATACAAAATTATTTCAGAAAAAGTTGTTGACAGTGGGAATCACTACCACTGGAGGATATTAGGCAACATGCAGCGTATATACAAGATTCAAGACAGAAAGAAGCAAGACTGGCTAGGCAATCCAATAATTATAAAGATGAGGTCATAGCAGATTTAAAGTGCCAATTAAAACAGGCAAGGTATGAGAAGGAAATAGAGGAGGTAAAGAATTTTGCTCTCCAAACAAGTAGAAATCAATTCAGACAACCTGCTAACAACACCCCAAAATCAAAATCATCCCCACGTTGCTATTTATGTGGATGGATTGGGCACATCATTCATGTTTGTAGATTTAAGCAACAAATAGATTTTTCAAGAAACAGTAATCAAAGAGATAACAGAAAGACGTTTTATAATTCAAAATGGGCTAAGAATAATGAATCCAAAAGACATGATGAGAATAAACATGAGGGTGCATGCTGCAATCATGCATGTAAAAAGTACAGTCAAAGACCTTCATTAGATGACATGGAGAGATATGCACAAATGGGAATGAAACCGAAGAAATCATTATGAATCTAGATTCTTGATTTAAAACCTATTAATCAATGTAATTTGGGTGTGGCAGAGTCTAATAGAAGTGAGGAAAGCAAATTGGGAAGTCTGGGAAAAATAGAGCAAGTGTCTAAAGTAATCTACACAGAAGATACACATAGGTCTGTGGTAGATAATGAGCAACAACTTAGGGTATATTCCTCACATCAAATAGAATCAACACTAAGGAATACTACCCTGCAAGCATTTACATCTCAGAGGTTGTCTGGATACCAAGCTGTGTTGCTGGCAAATGAAAATTTATCTTTCCATTGCTGTAAGAACATTAAGCCAGCTACCTTAATGCCTGATCTACCATTGCAGGGTGAAAGCATCCATAATTGCAAAGACACCTTGCAGATTGCGCAAAAGAATAGAGAGGACTTGACCGATATCCCTCTGGTCAATGCCAATATAACTCTTTTTACTGATGGTTCATCATTCATGGTAGATGGGACAAGGTACATGGGTGCAGCTGTGGTTACACAAGAGTACACATTCTGGTATTCAGAATACACATTATGGTATCCAGCTATACCATCTAATATAAGTGCTCAAGGTGGAGAAATCCTAAGTCTCACAAAAGCTCTCCAAACAGCAAAGGGCAAGTCTGTTAACATTTATACAGATTCAAAGTATGTGTTTGGAGTAGTTCATTGCATAGGTGAGATCTGGAGACTTTGTGGGTTCATAACATCTTGTGGCAAAGAAATTGCATATGGCAAATTAGTTAGTGATCTCCTGGAGGCAATTCAGTTACCAGCAGAATTCTCAGTGATTCATTGCAGAAGTCATCGAAAGCTTGTGGGTACAGTGGCATTAGACAATCACAGGACTCACATAATAGCTAAATTTGGTGCTAGGTTTGGACCATTTTCCATCCTGAGCTTATCCTTAGTGGAAGAAACTGACCTACAGAAAGCATAATCTCCATAGGAAGTGAGGGACTGGAAGTAAAATCTTGGTGCCAGAATAGTGAATGGAATATGATTATCACCATCAGGAAATCCCATCTTGCCAAAATTGATATACTACACATTCTGTAATGCTTTGCATGAGAAAAGGCATTATGGAACTCATGCCCTAATAGATTCAATCACAAGAAACTGTATTGCCAAAGGCATTACCACTTATGCTATAAGAGTTTTTCAGAGGTGTAAAATTTGCATGCAATTCAATCAAGGGATAACTAGAGTCAAAAGCCTGGGTGGGATACAATTTACCTACACTCCCTTTGAATGCTTGCAGATTGATTATATCACAATGTCAAAATGTCAAGGTTATAGCTATGCTTTAGTGATTATTGACAAACTAACCAAGTGGTCAGAAGTATCCCCAGCCAGACGTAATAATGCTGCATTTGTAGTTAAGATTCTACTAAGGGAATAATACCTAGATTTTCCATCCCTACACATATTGTGTCTGATTCAGGGTCATACTTCACAAATCTAATTCTGAACAAAGTAAATGAGACCCTGGGAATCAAGAGACATCTACATTTGGTATATAGACCACAATCATCAGGCCAGGTGGAGAGACTGGACAGGTTAAAACATTAATTGGTAAACTCTGCTCAGAAACACATTTAAAATGGGTGGATATTTTGCCAATTGCTCTTTTCCATCTAAAGAGCCAACCTTACACACATCTCTCACTGTTTGAACTGTTGTATGGTCAGTTACCTTGGCATGGTACAGCACCTCAAAAAACAGCTTATCTATCACATCTTGGAGCTGAATGCAAGCTATATGAGTGTATCAAGGTATTGAAAGAAAGGCTAAATGAATTACACAAATTAGCCTTGATCTAGCAAAGAGTTTCACTTGATTTTGCTTGCACCAATATAAGCCTGGAGACATGATATACATCAGAAATTTCAACAGGTAATTCATAGTTGACCCAAAATGAAATGGACCTTATGAAATTATATTAATGACTCCTACCAGTATAAAAGTTAAAAACAGGAATCCCTGGTTCCATATCATGCATGCCAAATCAGCTAAAGAAAACATGGCTCAACACCTGGCTACAATAACATCTCCCCCAGATCAGTGGCAGTCAGAAAAACAAATTAATTTAGATCAAAGCAGTGATATTGATGATTAATGATTGAACCAACAATGTAATCCAATTGACTGAAGCAGTATCAAAACATTTTTATCATAAAAAGTCAAAAATTTTTGGAACTACACTCAATTTTTTTCAACACAATTCAACACAATCACACTGATGACAGTTCCAGTATAGAATTCTATCTAACCAAACAAAAAAGGAGAAGGGAATTAGACAAGTGAGGAGAAGTTGGGATGGGTGACAAAAAGCAAAATACTGGTGAGGAGGAACAGAGAGAATGGAAATAGAGCAGGATTTAAAGGGGATAATATGATTGAGGGCAATACACTAAGTAATCATAAGGCTGAATATGAATGGGATGAACTCACCCATTAAGTGGAAGTGGATAGCAGAGTGGATTAAAAGCCAGAATCCTACTATATGTGTAGCATCCATGATCCTGAGAGGTGTCAAAGCTGCCTCACAGAATTCCATAGTGCCCCCCAGAACTCCAGGAGAGGGGGCTGTTGAGGGAAGTTGGAGACATGAGTATAAAAGGCCAGGTCACCCTTCTTGCAAGAACACTTTGATCACACTCCTTGTGGATTCAAGGGCTGGTTCACTCATCTCCGACCTCCAGGGGAAGAATGTTACTTTACTGGTTTCAATTGATAAAATATCTCAACTGCAACATCATAGCTAATTTCTATATAGACCTTCTAGCAAGATTACGTTTCCACCTTCAACTTAATAACATTAGATTAGGAGAAAGATTATTTAGGGGTGGGATAGGAGTTAAGTTGTTCAAAACACATTTCCCCTTGGGGAATGTGCAGCCAACTTGTGTATTGAAGACTTTAGTTAGCTTACCTCCCTTTTCATACCTAAACCATTTCCGTTCACCCTGTCTTCCTAAAAACATTAAATTCCTTCATTTGTTAGATACTGGGCCTGTGTGAAGATATATTTGGGGTATACTCACCATCATTATACTTTACCCAACCAAGATCTCCTTCCAAGATAGAACTGGTGTAGTTTCTGTTCTAAGAGCCTGTCATCTGGTTTGAAGACATCCTGACCTCAGCTATTCCTAGGGTGTGGGGAATAATTTTAAACAGAGAATTAGTAACTTCTGTGGGATTATTTCCTATAAATTCACCATCTGGGCCCGGAATTAGTTGAGTTTGAACTGCCGCTATCCCTGATTCAAAGAGTTACAGTTTAACTTCATACAGAGGGGGTGTAGGAGGAATTCTACTCTCTTCTCCCCCTCCCCACTGTTAAGCCAGCCTGCTTCTTCTCTGACAGAGACTCCATATTCACAATTGCTAATCTGACCCAATTTGACAGTTTGGCCAACCAGCCTAGGATTTTTGAACCAGGGGAAGCAAGTTACATCATGGCTAACTTTCTGAACAGGATGCTTATTATGATTGGGAGCAGTTCAGTGCTACTTTCCAGTGTTTGGAGAGGTTTTTACAACCTATGGATAGTTGTAATTTCTCAATTTTTCATGGAACTATTAAGGGTGTATGATTCATACCAATGGCTGACCATACCCCTTGGCCAAGCTCTAGCGTATATAGCATCATGAATGGCTATTTTTTAAATAGTTTTTGAGGTTTTTGAGGTTTACTTTTGGAAAAACAGAAATTACCAACCTAGCTTTAGAGACATTGATTGAGCAGATGAAGATACTAGTAGAGATCAACAAGCAGATAAGAGAAGGCAAGGAGCTAGATGCTAAGACCATCTTGCAGCTAGAATTGATTGAGGAGACAGTGCAAACTGATAAGAAAGATACCAAACAAAAGGCCAAAGATACAACCAATAATGAATAAGAGGTTAGAGAGACTGAAGCAGCTGCTGTGACTATTTTGCCCATCATGGACCAGACTGTTGTTCAGCCAGACTCTGGAATAGTTCATGTTAAGGGGTATAAGCCATTGTTTGGGGGAGACTTAGAGATTTTAAAAAAGGTTTTCTCAGTATTACATCAATCCCCACAAATTGATCAAAGAGTACAAAAGGTCTGTCCATCTTTACAATTCCACCTTTGAAGATGAAGAGCTACTTTTGTCAGAATTGAACACCCCAAGTGAAAAGGTTAATTTCATAGCAGAGACCAGGAGCAACCTCAACCTAGCCTCTTGGCCAGATCAGCACCAGGACCTAGAACTGTCTTCCCATGCCAATATGCATATCTAAAGAGATGCAGAGAAGACTTGGCAGAAGCAATGAGAATTCATGCATGTCACTCAAATGCATGGGGCTCATTTGAAAAACTTATGCAAGGGGAGCATGAGCACCAAAGCCTTTATTTGGATAGGTTTGTGAAAGCTGGAGAGACCATACTCAGGTTTAGAGACATGACCACAGAAAATATTCAACATATTTCTGGAGACAATACAAAAAAACAGGATTAGCAATCATGATATCAGACAAAGCTAAAATAGAAAGTGATCTGATTAGAAGGGATAAGGAAAGATATTACATTCTGTTCAAGGGTACTATAAACAATGAAGTAATATTATTAATAAACATTTATGCATGAAATGGTACATCTATCTTTCTAAAGGAAAAATTAAAGGAACTCAAGGAAGAAATAGATAGTAAGACCATATTAATGGAGGATCTCAACCTTCCCCTTCAGAACTAGGTAAATAGAACCAAAAAAATAACAGAAAGAAGTAAGGGGAATGAATGAAATCCTAGAAAAATTAGAATGAATAGATATCTTCAGAACACTGAATAGAAATAAAAAGAAATACCTTCTTCTCAGTAGTACATGGCCCATATACAAAGTGTACTAGGGCATAAAAGTATTACAAACAAATGCTGAAAAGCAGAAATAATAAATACAACTTTTTTTAGATCATAATGCAATAAAATTATACTTAACAAAGGTCCATGGAAAGGCAAATTTAAAATTAATTGGAAACTAATCTAATTCTTCAAAACTAGTGGATCAAAAAAGAAATCATAGAAACAATTACAGATTTCATTAAAGAGAATGACAATGAGGAGACATCATAATGAAACCAATGGGATATAGCTAAAGCAGTACTCAGGGGAAAATTTATATCTCCAAGTGCCTATAGCAACAACATTGAGAGGGAGCAGATCAATGAACTGGGCTTACAACTTAAAAAATTAGAAAAAAGAACAAAATAAAAACCTCTAGATAAAAATGAAATTAGAAATCCTAAAAATTAAAGGAGAAATTAATCAAATTGAAAGTAAAGGAACTATTTAAATCTAATACATAAGACTAGGGGCTATTACACTAAAAAAAACAACAAATAATAAAGTCCTGGTTAATCCAATTAAAAAAAAGAATAAAACTAATAATGTCTAAGATGAAAAGGGTAATCTCACCTGTAATGAAGAGAAAATTAAGTTAATTATTAAGAACTATTTTGCCCAATTATATGGCAATAACATGATAATCTAGGTGAATGGGTGAATATTTACAAAAAATATAAATTGCCTAGATTAACAAAAGAGGAAATAGAATACTTAAAGGATTCCATCTCAGAAAAAGAAATAGAATACGTCATCAAGGAACTTCCTAAGAAAAAATCCCCAGGGCCAGATGCATTCACAAGTGAATTCCATTAAACATTTAAAGAACAACAAATCCCAATAGTATACAAATTATTTGACAAAATACGCAAAGAAGGAGTCTTACCAAATTCTTTTTATGAACAAATATGGTATTGATTCCAAAGCCAGACAGACAAAAAACAGAAAAAGAAAACTACAGACCAATCTCCTTAATGAACATAGATGTAAAAATCTTAAATAAAACATTAGTAAAAAGACTGCATCAAGTTATTATAAGGATTATCCACCATGACCAGGTGGGATTTATGCCATTGTTATAGCAACCTCTGGGAAGAAGATGGAGACCAACTTGAGTGACAACCGACAGTTATAGAATTTAGAATTTACCCAGATGGCATGAGCCAGAGGCAAAAGACAATTGCTGCCACCGCTATAAACACCCAGGGGCTGAGCCTTTCAGAGTCTCATTCTTGAGAAGGGTCCTGGATGGTGGATTGGTAGGCTTATAGACCTGCAACACTAGCACCTGTATCCTATTGCCTCAAGTATCAAATCACCTGTTGCTGAATAGGGCTGAGAGATATACAGCTAACATCTATCATCAAGAAGAACATCACAAATCCTCTCTTCACCTGGTTAAGGCCACGGCCAGGCCTGACCAGGGCCTGAGAGGGTGAGGAAACTTTCCAGCCAGTTGCCAACTTGATTAGTGATTGATCAGCCAACTCTAGCACTGATAGTTTAGCATAGCCATCCCCAACACCACTTCCCTTATCCTGGATCCTACCACTTTGAGTTTATTAGAATTAAATCCTTTAACTAATTTCAGTGAATACTGGTGTCATTCTAAAGAGCAATTTAATAGGTACATCTAAGGGGAAAGGTAATATTTGTTTAAATCACAGTCAACACCATTATCTGACCTTATCACCAATTATCTTCACTACAAACCCTTATCCATTAACCCAACCCCAAGCTAAGTAGCCAGAGAAGCTATGTGAATCAATATACAACTTCTAACTCAATTACTTTGGCTTGGGCACTTTAGGTGGTGTCAAGTGCTTAGCTGAGACAAAAATTTATAAGTCCTGGTGGTTACCAGCACACCTTGGTGGCCATTCAGGCATCCCATTCCTCATTCAGCTTAGATCCATATACCATCTAAGGTTCTTGGGCCACCCTCATCAGGTCCATCCCACAGAAGCAACATACACCCATGACAGCAGGAATACAAGGATAGTTTAATATGAGGAAAACCATCCACATAAATCACCATATCAATAATCAAACCAACAGAGGTCACATGATTATTTCAATAGATGCAGAAAAAGCCTTTGACAAAATACAATACCCATTCCTACTGAAAACACTAGAAAATATAGGAATAGAAAGGTCATTCCTCAAAATAATAAACAGTATATAATAAACCATCAGCAAGTATCATCTGCAATGGGGACTAGTTAAAAACCCAGTAAGATCAGGAGTGAAATAAGGATGCCCATTATTACCTCTAATATTTAATATTGTAATAGAAATGCTAGCAGTCACAATTAGAGAAGAAAAAGAAATTGAAGGGATGAAAGTAGGCAATGAGGAAACTAAACTATCACTCTTTACAGTTGATATGAGGGTATACTTAAAAAATCCTAGAAAATCAACTAAAAGACTAGAAGAATTAACAGCTGTAGCAAAGTTGCAGGGTATAATACAAATCCACATAAATCATCAGTATTTCTATATATTTCCAACAAAACTCAGCAGCAGGAGTTAAAAAGAGAAAACCCATTTAAAAT
Organism: Gracilinanus agilis; assembly: GCF_016433145.1. NCBI lineage: Eukaryota > Metazoa > Chordata > Mammalia > Didelphimorphia > Didelphidae > Gracilinanus > Gracilinanus agilis. The sequence continues at coordinate 549,256,375 of NC_058132.1, read as the reverse complement.
CATTCTACGCAATATAAAATATTTAGGAATCTATCTGCCAAGACAAACACAGGAATTTTATGAACACAACTAAAAAACACTTTTCACACAATTAAAACTAGATCTAAACAATTGGAAAAACATTCATTGCTCCTGGGTAGGACGAGCTAATATCATAAAAATGATAATCCTACCCAAATTAATATACTTATTCAGTGCCATACCTATCAAACTGCCAAAAAACTTTTTCTTTATAGAATTAGAAAAAACTATAACAAAGTTCCTCTGAAAGAACAAGAGATAAAAATATCAAGGGAAAAATGAAAAAAAAAATGAGAGTCATGGGGGCCTAACAGTACTAGATCTTAAATTGTCTTATGAAGCAATAGTCACCAAAACAATATGGTACTGGCAAAGATACAGAATGGTGGATCAATGGAATAGACTAGAGGTAAATAACCTCAGCAAGATAGCATTCAATAAATCCAAAGATCCCAGTTTTTTAAACAAGAACTCTATTTGATAAAAAACTGCTGGGAAAATTAGAAAACAGTATGGGAGGAGATTGGGTCTAGATCAACATCTTACCCCCCATACCAAGATCAATTCAAAATGGATAAATGACAAATATAAGGAGTGAAATCATAAATAAATTACTTGAACATAGAGTAGTATACCTGTCAGATCTGTGGGAAAGGAAAGAATTTAAGACCAGGCAAGAGATAGAGAACATTGCAAAATGTAAAATGAATGACTTTGATTATACCAAGTTAATAAGTTTTTGTACAAACAAAACCAATGCGACTTAAATTAGAAGGAAAGCAACAAACTGGGAGTATAACAAACTCTTGGACAAAGCTTTTTTTTTTCCTAAATATATAAGGAACTAATTCAAATCTACAAAAAATCAAGCCATTCCCCAATCGACAAATGGTCAAGAGACATGAATAGGCAGTTTTCACATGAAGAAATCAAATCCCTCCTGATTAGAGAAATGCAAATTAAAACAACTCTGGGGTACCACCTCATACATATCAGACTGGCCTATATGATAGTAAAGGAAAGTGATAAATGTTGGAGGGAATGTGGCAAAATTGCGACACTAATACATTGCTGGTCCATCTATTCTGGAGGTCAATTTGGAACTATGCCCAAAAGGTTTTAAATGACTGCCTGCCCTTTGATCCAGCCATATCACTGCTGGGTTTGTACCCCAAAGAGATAAGAAGGAAAAGATTTGTACAAAAATATTCATAACCTCACTCTTTTTGGTGGTAAAAAATTGGAAAATGGGGGGGGGTGCCCATTGATTGGAAATGACTGAACAAATTTTAGTATCTGTTGGTGATGGAATACTATTGTGCTCAAAGGAATGAATTGGGGAATTTCCATGTGAACTGGAGCAACCTCCAGGAATTGATGTAGAGGAAAAGGAACAGAAGCAGGAGAACATTGTACACAGAGACTGATACATTATGACACAGTTGAATGTAATAGGCTTTGCTACCAGCAGCAATACAATCATCCAGAACAATTCAGAGGAACTTATGAGAAAGAATGCTATCCACATCCAGAGAAAGAACTGTGAGAACAGAAATGTGGAAGAAAAACATATGGTTGATCACGTAGTATGATAGGGATATGATTAGGGTTTTGATGTTAAAATGGTTAGAGTTTTAATGTCTACTGCAAATATGAATAACATGGAAATAGGTTTTGAACAACAGAACTTGTATAACTCAGTGGAACTGCTTGTCAGCTTCAGAAGGGGGAGGAAAGGAGGAATTGGGGAGAAATCATGAGTCATATAACCATGGAAAAATGTTCTAAATTTTAAAAATGCAGAGTATTGATGAAACAAGAAAGATTCAATTGTAAATACTGCTTCACTCAGGAATTTAGAGATTACATCAATTCATCTCAGTTAGCATCTTAAGATCTTGAACTTTTGAATACTATAACACTGTGATAGCCAAAATATGATTTAATGAAATGAAGAGGATTTGGAATAGAGGACATTTAATAAACATGATAAGATAATTCATTTCAAATCAGCAAACATTTTAATTCCTAAGTTTGGACTGGGAATGCAGTGTTATAAATATACTTTTCGTTGTGCTTTGGGAGCTTACATTTTCTTGAGGGAAACAACTGACACGTTTAAGTATAAAATATATGCCAAGTAATTATAGTAAGGTGGCTTGGGAAGCCTCAACATCTTGGGAGATCAGGAAGGGAGATCACGTGTATGAGGCAGCACTTGAGCAGAAGTTTGAAGAAAGCTAAAGGATTTAGGGATTGTAAGAGTCAGAAAAAAGGAGGGAAAGTGTTACCTATGTAGGTGCCTATAACAAAAGCAAAGAAGAACAGCAAATAGGTGGGATTGACAAAAGGGTGTGAAGAGACTTATGAAATCAATTTGAAAAGATATATTGAGTCACAGGAGTAAAAGGAAAAAAAAACTTTTTTCTTTTACAAATACACATTCATCACACATCAGAGATATTTCTAGATAATTTAAAATATAAATTTGTTGGTGGTTGTCTTTTATATCCTGAGAACCAAAGTGACATCACTTTGCTGGGGGTGATGTATAGTATGTATATAACCAATTGTGAATGATCAGACCAACATGAGTTCAGAAGATTCTACTGCAGGTCAGACACACATATGAACATTAAGACTGGGGATGTTTCTAAATTTGTGCATTTCATATATCTTTTGGATTATTGTAATTCTACTCTGCTCATAGAGTACAACACCTTCTTTGATGTAGGCACACCATCCAGGATGGCCCGGTGCCATTGTTTTCTATGTCTCACATTTGATGAAGTTTTTTTTTTTTTAACCCTTGTACTTTGGTGTATTATCTCATAGGTGGAAGATTGGTAAGGGTGGGCAATGGGGGTCAAGTGACTTGCCCAGGGTCACACAGCTGGGAAGTGGCTGAGGCTGGGTTTGAACCTAGGACCTCCTGTCTCTAGGCCTGGCTCTCACTCCACTGAGCTACCCAGCTGCCCCTTGATGAAGTTTTTCAGAGAGACCTTGAGAGTGTCCTTGTACCACTTCTGGGTGAGATCTTCCCTTGTGTGAGTTCTCCATAAAATTATCTTTTAGACAAACATGTGTTTGGCATTTGATCAACATTGCCAGGCAAATGGAGTTGCACTTTCAGATGGAGGCTGAATGGTTGGCAATTCAGGTCTAGAAAGGATCTCAGTGTATCTTTCCAGGCGATCTTCAGAATCATCCTAAGACAATTCAAATGGGAAGATTCCACTTCTTGGCATGGAGCCAGTAGATTTTCCAGGGTTTGCAGGCATGCAATAATGAGGTCAGCACAAAGACTTTTTAGATCTTCAGTTTGGTTGACAGCCTAATCCCTCTTCTCTTCCACATTTTCTTTGGGAGCCTTCCAAACACTGAGTTGGCTCTGGCAACACAGCCACCAACCTCATCATCTAGGTTTACATTCCTGTAAAGTACACTGCCAAGGTAAGTGAACTTTTCCTCTACATTTAAAATTTCCCCATTTCCTGTAACAAATGGTTCCACATAAGGATGGTGAGGTACTAGTTGGCGGAGAACTTCTCTTTTCTTTGTGTTAATATCAGGTGAAAATTGGCACAAGCAGCAAAGAATCTCTTGCATTATCTGTTGCATCTCAATCTCAGCAACTATATGGAGAGCACAGTCATCTGTAAATGGAAAGCCATGCACCAACTCTCCCTCCACATTGGTCTTGGTCCAATCCAATTCATGCTCAAGTCAAAAGATAATATCCATACAATTTTATCAAATATAAAGATAGTGGAGTGAAAAGAACTCTAAATTGCAATCTGAGAATGAGAGTTGCATTGTAGTTTATTTACTTCCTCCTTATATGACCTTGTACAAGTCACTTGACTTCTTCAAGCCTCAGTTTTCTCATCACTAAAATGGCGACTAATATTACTTATCTCCCAAGGTAGCTGTAAAGAGTTTCATAAACATTAAAGTACTTTAAAAATGCAAGTTGTAGCATCAGAAATAAAATGTGAATTTGAAATACTGTTTTAAAAATAAAAGGCAAAAGTGAATTCCTACCAAAAGTATAAGTAGCACTCTTAAAGAACTGCTAGCTCATTTGACACCAAATCACAAGGTATTCATGTTTTTGACCACAAAAATTATGCCAAGGAAGAGAAGAAGAATTCTCAAAAGAAATGGAAGAGGCCTTTGGGACCTGCCCATATAGCCTGATGTGACGTCAGGCCTAAGGGAGTTTGCTTGACCATTTAGAGATCTTCTAAAATGGAGGCACTTTGAAGCCTTTAGCAAATGGGTAGAAGTAGCTTTAATTAGCTGCATCGCTGGAATGACAGATGGTGAAACTGAGACAGTGACTATCCTTCTTGAGTTCTCGCTTTTCAAGAGAGTGAAGATCACACAGAGTTCATCCATACTATGGGCACCATGACCGAACTGGTGAGAGGGAAAGGGCTTCCTTCCCATATTTGCCCTATTTTAACTAAGGTCAAAACAATAGGCTTGGGAGTATTTGTTTCTGTTCTGTGCCATTTATCCTTTTCTGTTTCAGGTTCTGATAATGATCTCTAGCAGATCCCAGGACCTGAGCCATGGTGATCTTGAAGCCAGGATTCTAGGATGAATGGTGAAACCAGACATCAAAGAAACAAAGATGCCTTGACGAGCTGGAAAAATTGTTTTGACCTTGGAAATGGGACCAAGTTCTAAAGGAAATGAACTAAATTGTGAACTGTAATCCCCTCCCTAGAGACTGAAGTAGCACAAGGCAGAGAGGAGCCTCAAACCCTGTATATTGGAGAAATCAGTTTGTAAGTTGGTGAGTATATCTTTTAAAATAATTTTTTTTGAAAAAGTTAACCAACTAATAGTGAATAAATGGGTCTGAGGAATATCATTGGTATAGGTTGGAGTTGTTTGTAGAGAATCTATCCCCCAATCTCCCATAACCCACCCCAACCTCCTTAAGGATACAGGAGAACCTTGGGGTAGAGGTAAACTAACCTATTTGGCCTTCTGGGATTGAAGCAAGGGTAGTCAATATTATAGAAATATAAAGAAAGTTATATGTCCAGGCCACTAAAACAGGTAGATTGTGAATAAAACTGGTCTGTTCTAGCTAATGACCTGACAGATAGTGTGATCAGTAGATGAGAGTTAAAAAAATATCAGTGGTAAACTAGCTTAACCTATACCTGTGCAACAATATTAGTAAATGATGCCTTGGTCTCTAGTTAAATTTTCAACCAATAATTATACCCAGTGATAGGAAAAGTAACCAAATCCTGAAGGAGTCCATTCTACTTTGGACAGCTTTGATTGTTAAGAAATTTTCCTTACAAGAAGCTAAATAGTGTCTTTTTACAACTTTACATATGGATCCTAGATTTAGCTTTTGACCTAGTTAGAGAAATCTTCTATGTCTTAACCATCTCAATATCTTCAACTAATTCTGGTATATATTTTTCTAGTCTTCTTCCTAGTCTAATCATTGATATGATGTTATGATTGATGAGATGTATTGTGATGAGATGTGATCTATGATATAATGATATGATCATAGAACAGGAGCCTTTTTCGGTCTCTGATATTCTTGAAATACATGACCTTCAGTGAGATAACTGCATCAAAGAACACTGGCAATTCAGTACTTTATTTAACCCAATTTTAAATTGTTTTTCAGAACATTTGAAAGAGTTTATAACTTTACAAGCAATGAATTTATGGGTTTATCTTCTCACATATTTTCTGATAGTGACTACTTTCATCTTTTATCATTTATCAACTTTTGTAGATAAGCAAAATTTCTTTGATTCACATTTCAGATAATCATTCATAAATGATAGTTCTTCTGTTAAAAACTATGTGGTCATATCCATTGCAATATTCTTCCAAAAAAGTGGCATCTAAAGATAAACATAGTAGTTCAGATGTGATTGGACTAGGAAAAAGAGCAATCATAAAAATGTCTCCTTGATTTGATTGTGACCTTATTAATGCAGTCCAAGATTGATTTAGCTTGTCTTGTTGTTGGGGACCACCACTGATATAGACTGGGGCCATTTGCAGAGAATCTATTCCACTACCCAACCTCCATTAGGATACTGGAGATCCTTAGAGAATGGGTAAAATTGAATCTATTCAACCTTCTAGGCAGGTAGGGCAAGACTAATCAATATTTTAGATTTATAAAGAAAGAGACGTGGCTACAACTAAACCAGATATACATCAGAGTGTGTATTCATATGAAACAACCAGAACTTTTTTCCACACCAATAGTAGTTTCACTATGCCTTCTTCATCTTCTTGTACATATTTTTTCTGTATTCAACTTTAGGACTTTACATTAAAAGTTTAAAATTTTCATCCTAAATCAGAGATCTAAATCAAGACTTTAGGAGAAAATTTAAAGAAGACACTCCATAGAATCATAGCAGATTTAGCTTGGTTCTTTAAAATAGTGTGTTGACGGAAAAATGGCAAAAGACCAAATATAAAGACCCTGGCTTATCACTATTTCTTGTACAAGTTGCACTGATCTCAAGTTTATGCCATGATGAGGTCAAAAGAGTTAAGCAATTGCATCAATTAAGAGATACTGGATTCCTGGGCAAGTTACATGAAACAGTCTCCTAAAATAGCAGCTTAAAGTTTAAGCTCCTTTGAAAAGAATTAAAGAGGATTGCAGATTATGAATAGCATCACCATACCAGATGTCAAAAATCAATAGAGAAGCAACACCATGCCAAATTTGGCATGAAATTCAACTAACCTAGACATCACAATAACATTCATAGGCAGAATCAGGAAGATACAAAGAAAGTGAAATGAAACATATTTGCCAGAATTTCTATTGTAACCATTTCTTATTATCAACTTTCAAAATCTTATATCTCAAAAATAAAAAGATGTGTTATGTAAAGAAATGGAAATGCCTCTTAAGATTATCCCAAAGAGTAATAAGTTTCTACTGAAGATGGAATTGTAAGCACACTTATGGACCACTTTTCACATTATTATAATGAAGTAAATATTCTAAGAGGATGGAAAATGATCACATTTTATATTGCTACTTTCCTCAAAGTCCATCAACTAGCTGACACAATGGATAGAGTGCCCGAGTCAGGAATACCCCTGAAATGACTGAACAATAACAAAAAGTCCATCTAAAAGATAACAGCATAAACTTATTTTCTTATCTCACAAAATCTTAATGAAAATATTTATTTTATCCTTGAGGAAAATATGAGAAATGGTAAATTTTCACTGGCAGGTGTGATTTTTTTACAGCATAACACACCTTGCCAGAACACAATTGATAAAGAGGTATAGAGAATACAAAAACTCGCTATGTCTTATTGTTATTTGAAAACACAAATGCATTGAGAAAAATGCAGTCTAATATAATCTCTTCCTCAAGATGCATATATGATTTAACACCCTTTAAGATGTTAATAACATAAAAAAAATAATAAGATGTTAAGATGTTGAATAACACCAAGGTGGTATTGATTGTGAGCTGGACTTAGAGTAGTAAAGAACTATGTTCACATCTGACATATTTTAGTTTTGTAAGAAATCTATAATGTCTCTGGGCCTCAGATAATTAAGAATATAAGTAGATGAGCTTTCTCTCAGCTATGAAGTTTTGATTCACTTTGCTTATTTTATTTTGAGCCCCAGAAAATTTTAGGGAATTTAAATGGGATCCATATATATTCAAAAATTAATTATGTACTTTTACAGGAAAAAGGGATGGAGACAAAGAGGAGTCAATGTTTTGTTTAAGATATATTGAGATGCCAACTGAAAGATGGAATTTAGGAAAGAGGTCCATCCTGAATATGTGGATTTGGGAGTTAGATATGTAGAAGTGGTAACTGAAATAGTAAGAGTGAATAAAGGTGTTACAGATTAAATAGTGAAGGTAAAAAATGGAGAACAGAACATGGCTAATTCATGCCTTAAGGCACCAGGAAGAAGACTAGGACTCATTCTCAGTTCCCATCTTCAGTTATGCATCATTTCTCCCATTCTTCATAATTTTCAAGATCTGAGAGATAAAGGAAAGTAAAAAAGCAATACTCATATTTTGACTGGCAGACTATGTAAATGATGGCATTACTAACAAAAATAGTAAAATCAGTGGGAGCAAAAACAGTTGAAGAAATGAAGTTAATTAAGACAAGAATCTAGGGAATTTGGCATCATAAATACCAAAGAGGAGGAAACATACACAAAGTGGATCTTATCTATGGTATTCAAATGCTATAAAAAGGTCAATGAGTATGAAAAATGCCTTAAGTCCATTGGCCTTAGTGATGGGTTATTGATAATCTATGAGAACTGTTTCTTTTAAAAAATACATATAATTTATTCTTAACACATTTAATTTTTTTTCGGTTCTCAGTTCTCTCCTTCTATATCATTGTACTGATTAGAATAATAAAGTCATTCACGGTTGATATTTGTACAATATTACTGTTAGTGTAAGATATTTACTGGTTCTGCTCACTTCACTTTGCACCAGGTTTTTTTTTTTCTTTTTCTGAGAATGTCCTAGTCATCATTTCTTATAGAGGAGTAGTATTTCATCACAATCATACACCACAGTTTGTTCAGTCATTAACCAATTGATGGGCATTCCCTCAATTTCTGACTTTTTCATCACATAAAATTTTTGTATACATAAATATTTGTGTTCATAAAGGTCCTTTCCCTTTTTTCTTTGATTTTTTTTGGCATACAGATCTAGTAGTGGTATGCCTAAATCAATGAGCAGTTTACAGCTCTTTGGATATATTTCAAATTGCCATTCAAAATGGTTGGATCAGTTTACAACTCCAGCAACTGTGCATTATTAGTGTCCCAAATTTACCACACCCCTACCATCATTTATCATTTTTCTTTTCTGTCATATTAGCCAATTTGATAGGTTTGAAGTGGTGCCTCAGAAATGTTTTGCTTTGGATTTCTTTAATGAATAGTGCCTTAGAGCATTTTAAAAAGAATATAGAGAGCTTATTTCTTACATATTTTTTCTTATAAACCTGATTAATTTCTCTATGTATTGGAGAAATGAGGCCCAAATCAGAGAAACATTTGATTTTTCCTCCCACATCCCTCTTTTCCATCTAATCTTGGTTTCATTGGTTTTGTTTGTGCAAAAATTTTAATGTAATAAAAATATTCATTTTGCATCCAGTGATCTTCTCTGTCTCTTTTTTTGGTAAACAATTTTTAAGTTACCCATACAATTGACAGATATTTTATGTGCTCCTTCTAAATTACTCATGATATTACTTATTATATCTAAATTATATAACATTTTGATTTTAACTTGGTATATGTGTAAAAGGTTTGTCTATATCTACTTTTGGCCAAACAATTTTCCAGTTTTCTCAGTGATTAAATTTTTTCTCAGATTATTGATATAATTTTAAATAATTGTTTTCTGACATTTAGAAATCTATGTTCTCTTATTCTCCCCTCATCTTTCCTCTTCAAGCAGCAGGTAATATGATGAAGGCTGTACATATGTTATACAATAGATATTTCTATGTTCATCATGTTGTGAAAGAAGACACATATTGCTTATGCTAAAAAAATTCATGGAAGAAATAAAATGAAGAATGGTATTCTTCAATCTGCATTCAGATTTAGTTAATTATTTCTTTAGAAGTAGATAGCTTTTTTTATCATGTATCTTGGAGGTATCCTGAAACCTTGCATTGCTAATGATAGCTAAGTTATTCATAGTTTATCATCATACTTTACTGCTGATAGTATATACAACACTCTCCTGGTTCTGTCACTTCACTTTGCATTACTTTGTTTAAGGTTCAGGTTTTTGTGATCATATTCTTTGTCATTTCTTATGGCATAATTTACAATCATCTACCACTTGCTCAACCATTCTGCAATTGATCCCTTCAGTTTCCAATTTTTTGCTACTGCAAAAAAAGCTACTATGAATATTTTTGTATAAGTAGGTCTTTTTCCTTTATCTTTGATATTTTGGGGATATAGCCCTAAATAGTGGTATTGTTATGTAAAAGGAGATATAGAATTTGATTGTCTTTTAGGCATAGTTACAGGATACTCATATCAGTTCACAGCCCCTCCAACTTATATATTTGTGTCTCAATTTTTTCCACATTTCCTTCAACACATCCTTTTCTTTTTTTTTTGCCATGTTATTCAGTCTTATAGGTGTGAAGTGGTATTTCAGAATTGTGATTTGAAGCATTTTTTCATGACTAAAGATAGTTTTATATTCTTCATCTGAGAATTGCATATTTGCATATCTATGACCATTTATCAGTTGGGAAATGCTTTATTTTCCTTTGAGTTTGACTCATTTCTATATTATATTTGAGAAATGTGGCCTTTGTTAGACAATCCTCAAATTTTTTTTTCACAGTTTGTTTTTTGTCTTTTAATCTTAAATACATTGCTTTTGTCTGGGCAAGCCTTTTTTTATTTAATGAAATCAAAGTTATTTATTTTACATCCCATAAAATTCTATCTTGTTTGGACATAAATTCTTCCCTTATCCATAGATCTGACAGGTAACTATTCTATGCTTTCTAATTTGTTTATGGTTTCACCCTATATTTCTAAATCAGTATATATGGTGGGAGGTGTTACCCTGTGCCTAGTTTCTGCTATGCTGTTTTCCAGTTTTCCCAGCTGTTTTTGTAGAATAGTGAGTTCTTTCAAAAGCTTGGATCTCTAGGTTTGTCAAACACTGTTACTAAGGTCATTTTCTACTGCATATTGAGTGCCTAGTCTATTTCATTGATCCATTATTCTATTTCTTTGCCAGTATTGGATTGTTTTGATGGTTGCCAGTTTATAATACAGTTTGAGATTCAGCACAGATTAATTCATAATTTTTTTATTAATTCCCTTGATATTCTTAGCCTTATGTTATTTTAGATGAATTTTATTTTTTTTCAAACACAAAGAAAAAAATTCTATATAGTTTGATTGTTATGGCATAAGTTATTAAAGGTAAATTATTTAGATAGAATGATAGCTTTTTTTTATATTAACTTAGCCTATATGTGAGCAATTTATGTTTTTCCAGTGATTTGGATTTGATTTTATTTATACGAAAAGTGTTTTGTAGTTATATGGTTCCTGGGTTTGTAGTTATTATATGGTTCCTGGGTTTGTGTTGATAGGTGGATTACCAGGTATTTTATATTGTCTACAATTATTTTAAAAGGGATTTCTCTTTCTATCATTTGCTGTTGTACTTTATGGATAATATAGAGAAATGCTGATGATTTATGTTCATTCATTTTATGTCCTACAACTTTGTTAAAGTTCGTAGTTATTTCTATTAGTTTTTTGGTTGATTCTCTAGGATTCTTTAAGTATGCCAGATCATCTGTAAAGAATGATAGCTTTATTTTCTCATTGCCTATTCTCATTCTTTCAAACATTTCTAGAATATATTGAATAGTGGTGGTGATAATGGGCATCCTTGCTACACCTCTGATCTTTTTGAGATGGGTTCTATTTTATTCCTATTGCAGATAATGTTTCCTGGTGGTTTTAGATAGATGCTATTTTATCATTTTGAGATATGTTCTATTTATTATGATGATTTCTAGTGTTTTCAATAGGAAAGACTTGAATTTTATCAAAAACTTTTTCTACATCTGTTGACATAATCATATAGTTTCCATTGGTTTTGTTACTGATATGATCTAAATTAAGTTGAGAGTTTTCCTAATGTGGAACCATACCAGCCTTCCTGATATAAAATACACCTGATTTTATTGTATGATTCTTGTGACATATCACTTTAATCTCCTTGCAAGTAATTTATTAAAAATGTTTACATCAATATTCATTAGGGAGATTAGTCTTTAGTTTCCTCTTTTTTTATTCTTCCTGTTTTAGATATTAGCACTATATTTATATCATAAAAAGAATATAGTAGAGTTACTTTATCATTTTTTCCAAATAATTTATATAATATTGAATTAATTATTCTTTAAATGTTTGGTAGAATTTACTTGTTAATCCATCTGGCCATGGACTTTTTTCCTAGGGAATTTATTGATGGTTCATTCAGTTTCTTTTTCTGAGCTGGATTAATTTAAGTATTTTTTTTTCATTTTCCGTTAATCTGGACAATTTAAATGATTTTCAATATTCATCTGTTTCACTTAGCTTGTCAGATTTATTGACATATAAGGGCAAAATAACTACTAATTTAAATTTAACTTATTAAATTTAAATTCTTCATTCATTATAGTTTTTTCCTTTTTGTTTTTGATATTGGTAATTTGGTGTTCTCTTTTTTGTTCAAATTAACAATGGTTTATATAGTTTTTTCTCCTAAAACTATCTCCTTATCTTATTAATTTTATCATCTTCTTCCTTTCAATTTTATTTATCTCTCCTATGATTTTCAGGTTTTACTATTTAGCGTTTCATTTGACTGCATCCCCTAAATATGTTGTCTTCTTTGTAATTTTCTTTAATGAAATTGTTGATCATTTCTATAATTTTTCTTTCATTTGCATATTCCTTAAGATGAAGTTATTTAGTTCCTAATTAATTGTTTGCATTTTTCTGCAGCCTTTGACAATATAATTGTTTTTAAGGAATAGGATTTGAAAAGAATGCATTTAATATTTCTAATTTTCTTCATTTGGTTGTGAAGCTTTTATGTCTTTTTATAAGATCAATTTTTGTGAAGGTGTTAGGTACTGTTAAAAAAAGGTATATTGCTTTATATTTCTATTCAGTTTTCTGTAGAGGTCTATCAGATATAAGTAACTTCTAATTGCTTCCTTAATTTCTCTCTTGATTTACTAAGTAATTTTTGTCAAACCATTAATTTTTGTCCAAGAGCTTGGATTGTTGAGTTTATCAAAATCTAGATTACTATGGTAATTTGCTACTGTATATTGCTTGCCTAATGTATTCCACTGATTCACCACTCTTTTTTATTTTGATGATTATTGTTTTGGAATTTAGTTTGAAATATGATTTTGCTAGGCTACCTTTCTTCATTTCTTTCATTCCTTCTCATGATATTCTTGATCTTATGTTCTTCCAGATGAATTTTATTATTTTTTATAGTTCTATGAAATTTTCATTTTAGTTTAATTGCACTAAACAAGTAAATGAATTTAGGCAGAATTGTTATATTTATTATATTGACTTGGACTAATTTGAACAATTAATATTTCTCTAATTATTTCTATCTCTCTTAGCGTGAAAAGCATTTTGTAATTGTGTTCTTGTAGTTCTTAGGTTTGAAGTAGCAAGTAGACAACCCAATATTGTATAGTGTCTGAATTTATTATGAGATTTCACTTTCCATTTTTTCTTAGACTATATTGATAATATATAGAAATGGTGATGATTTTTGAGGATTTATTTTATGTTCTGTTACCACTTAATTTATTCATTATTCAAACTAATTTTTAAGTTGATTCTCTAGGCTTCTCTGAATATGCCATTAAATCATCTGCAAAGAATGGTAGTTTTGTTGCCCTATTGAGTCTTCTAATTCCTTTTTCTTGTCTCAAAGCTTTACTAGAATTTCTAGTACAATTTTGAAGTGTAGTGGTGATAAAGGGCATCTTTGCTTTACCCTGGATCTAATTTGGATGGTTTCTAGCTCATCCTCATTATAGATAAAGGTTGCCAATAGTTTTTGATACATACTACTTATCATTTTAAGAAAAAATGTCTTTTATTCTTATGCATTCTAGTGTTTTTAAATAGGAATGAATATTATATTATGTCAAAACCTTTTTCTGTGTCTATTGAGATAAACATATTCTTTTTGATTTTTTTTTTTTTTTGGTTATCGATAAGGTCAATTATGCTGAAACTTTTCTAATATTGAACCAGCTCTGCATTCTTGGTATGAGCACCACCTGGTCAGATTGCATGATTTTTGTGACATAGTGATTTAATCTCCTTACTTGCATTGTATTAAAAAATTCATCAATATTCAATAGGGAAATTTGTCTATAGCTTTCTCTTTTTACATTCTCCTGAGTTTTGTGATCAAAACTTCTTTTGTATTATATATTTTATAAAACTTCTGATTTGTCTATTTATGAAATACTTCATATAATATTGGAATTTAATGAATTTAATGTTCTTCAACTATTTTGTAGATTTCATTTATGAAGTCATCTATTTGGGCCTGGGAATTTTTTCTTAAGAAGCTTATTGATTGACTTGTTCAATTTCTTTTTCTGAAATAGGGCTATATGAATATTCTATTTCCTCTTCTTTTAATCTAGACAATTTATATGTTTGTAAATATCCATTCATATCATTTAAGGCAATCAAATTTTTTGTCATATATTTGTGCAAAATAATTCTTAATAATTGCTTTAATTTCATCTTCATTTGGTGGCAGATTCAACCTTTGCTATTTTCATGCTAGTAATTTGTTATTATTTTAATCAAAATAACCAATGGTTTTATTTTTTCATATAACCAGCTCCTATTTCATTTATTACTTTAATGGTTTTCTTAATTTCAATTTTCTTAATTTCTCCTCTTATTTCCAGGAATTCTAACTTGGTGTTTAAATGAGTATTTTTATGATGTTCTTTCTCTAGTTTTTTTTTTTTTTAATTTCATGTCCAAATCATTGATCTGCTCTTTCCATATTTTATAAAGATAAGCACTTAGAGATATATAAATTTTTCCTAAGTACTATTTTGGCTGTATTTCATAAAATTTTAACTGTTGTTTCATTGTTAACATTCTCTTTAGTGAAATTGTTTCTATGGTTTATTCTTTAATCTGCTCGTTCTTTAGGATTAAATTTTATAGTTTCCAATTAGCTTTTAGTCTATTGTTCCATTGCTTTTTATTCAAATAAATTTTATTCTATTGCAGTATAAAAAGGATACATTTAATATTTCTGCTTTTCTGTATCTGGTTTTATGGATTTTAAACCCTAATATATGGCCTATTTTTATGAAGCTCTCATGTACAGCTAAGAAAAAATATATTTACTCCTTTCTGTTCCCACTCATTTTTTCCCAAAGGTCCCACATTCCACTTTTCTAAAATTCTAATCATCACCTTAATTTCTTTATTTGTTGGATAATTAGATTTATCTAGTCATGAGAGGAAAAAAATTTGGGTCCCTTGATAGTATAATCTTATTGTCAATTCCCTCCTATAACTATTTAACTTTTCCTTCAAAAATCTGTATGCTATAACATTGGCGTATATATTTTTAATATTTATATTGCTTCATTATTTAGGGCAGTGATTCCCAAAGTGGGTGCCACCGCCCCCTGGTGGGTGTTGCAGTGATCCAGGGGAGCAGTGATGGCCACAGGTGCATTTATCTTTTCTATTAATTGCTATTAAAATTAAAAAAAATTAATTTCCAACGGGCTAAGTATTATTTTTCTGAAAAGGGGGTGGTAGGCCAAAAAAGTTTGGGAACCACTTATCTAGGGTATTTTTAGAAAAAATAATTTCTCTGATTATTATTTTATTTGCTTAGGTTTTTTTATGACTTTGCTTTGCCTGAGATAATGATTGCTATCACAACTTTTTTGCCCCCTTAAATAAAGCATGATAGATAATGCTCCAGCCCTCCCCCTCTTTTTAACTGTGTTTTTGTTTCTCTGCTTCATATGAACTTCTTGTAAACAACATAGTGTTGGATCCTGGTTTCTGATATCTACTTCCATTTTATAGATGAGTTTATCTAATTCCTATTCAGTTTTGATTACTGTGTATTCCCCATCATCCTATAATCTTGTTTATCATCTTTTCCCATTTTTCATTCTCAAAAGTTTCTTTTGCTTCTGGTCACTGTATCTTTTGATCTGTCCTCCCTTCTATTAGTCCTCCTCTGTTCCTAAATTCTCTTATACTTTTCCTACTTCCCTTTTAGAACACTCAAGTAAGTGTGTATATTATTCTTTCTTTCAGCCAATTCTAATGAGAGTAAGATCTAAGCATTGCCTCTTACTTCTCACTTTCTTCTCCACTTTAAATGTTCTTCCTTGAGCATCTCCTTTGCATGGGATAATTTTCCTTGGTCTTCCTTTCTTCCCTCTTCTCCTAATGCATAATTCTTTCTCATCTATTATTCTGTTTTTAAAACATCACATCAAAATCAGCTCACACTCAGTCTATCTGACTATATATTCTCCTTCCTACTAGTATCATAATGTTAAAATCCTTAGCATTTATATATATATGTATATATATATATATATATATATACACACACACACATACCTACACACACATGTATATATCATCTTCCTTTATTTGAAATGTGAAGTTTAACCTTATTATCTCCCTTATGGTTTCTTTTTCACATTTACTTTTTATTCCTCTCCTAAGTATTATATTTGAAAGTTAAATGACCTATTCAATTCTGTTCTTTTTATCAGCAAAGTTTGAACATCTTCTATTTCATTAAATATTCATTTTCCTGGGAAGGGTTATACTTAGTTATTTTGGACAAATTTTTCTTGCTTGTAATCCTGCCTCCTTTTCTTTCTGCAATATGATATACCAAGCCCTCTGCTCCTTTAATATGAAAACTATTTTATTTGTTAATCCTAACTGTGGTTACATGATATTTGATTCTTTTCTTTCTGACTGTTTGCAATATTTTCTCCTTGACATGGCCACTCTGGAATTTGGCTGTAATGATCCTGGCAATATTTGTTTTCAATTCTCTTTCTGGAAGTGATCAGTAGATTCTTTTAATTTCAAATTTATCTCCTAGTTCTAGACTATTAGGGCAACTTTCCTTGAAAATTTATTTAATATTATGTTTAGGCTCTTTCTTTGATCATGACTTTCAAGTAGTATCAAAATTCTTAAATTACCTTTCTTATATGTATTTTTGAGTCTGTTTTTTTTTCTCAATGAGATATTTCAAAGTTTCTTCCACTTTTTCCATTATCTTGACTTTGTTTTATTGTTTCTTGATATCTCACAAGGTCATTTACTACCTCTAGTGCAATTCTAATTTTAAGGAGTTTGTTTCTTCAGTAAGCTTTTGTATCTTCTCTTTTGTCAATTATGGTTTTTAAAGTGTTCTAGTTTATGGAAGGACTTCAATATTCTATAGCCAATTGAAAAATTGAAGGAAAAATGCATAAGGCAAATTAATGCATTTAGCAAGCTTAAATGAAGAATACTTTATCTACTAAAAAAATATCATTGGCATAGATACTTGTTGTATCTATGTTCTAGAAGAGCCAGGAAAACATACACCAAGAACAGTAGTACAGCTAATTAAGTGTAAAGAAGACATGGATTTACCTGTGCTTCAGAGTCATTAATAGGATAGGTTGAATGACAATATTAAAAATAGTTTAGGAATAAAGCAATCAATCAATAAGCATCCATTAAGCACCTGCTATGTACTAAATATTGTGCTAATCTCTTTCTTCCCTCAAGGAGCCCAGAGTTGAGGCCATTTCTATAGGATAATCTTTATGTGAGTAAAGTAATTTTCATGAACTTTGTATGGAGTAGTAAAGGCTTAAGGAGATATGAAAATTCTCTAATTAACTACTGTGGAAAATGAAATAAAAATTAGCATAAGTAGATTGTCAGAACTCAGAAGTTACCAAAATTGAATAAAGGGGGCAGAATGAAGTGAAAAATATTTATCCAGAGGACAAAATCATGAAAGAAACTGGGAGAGGGACATGTTGTATTGGAAAGAATATTGGTTTTAGGAGACAAAGAACATGGGTTCAACTCTTGTCTCTCCTTTTTACTCCTTGTATGATCTTAGACAAATCATTTTACTTCCCATGATATGAACATCCTCATTTTAAAAATGAGAAAGTTGTTCTAAATTCATCAAAGACCTTTTTCAACTGAAAGACCTCTTACAAATCTAGGCTAACCTGGATATTGGTAAATGGAAGAGCCAGTTTATTTTGGAAAAAGTTAATATAAAAACCATTTAGTTTTGGATACAGAATAAATATTCCATTGTTAACTTTTTGATTAATTTAAATATCCTGGAGAAGACAAATTATGAGTTTTTATGGCTTTAAACATCACTCCGAAGTATTTTCAAAGTGTTTTAAGCTCGATCTTGTATTTGGCACATGGTATTCTATTAGGGATTAGACAGATCCAAGTTGATTACTTGTTTTTCAGCCCCACAAGGTAGGAGGCTTATACAAACTACCAAAGAGAAAATGTAATGAAGATAGAGGAAAAAACCCAAAGAAGAAATCCAGAGAGAGCAATGCTATTAACATTTAAGATTGTTTTGCTAAAGGTGACACAGATGTTGAAAATCATTCTTAATCTACTTCTATGTTTTACAAAGGAATGAAGAAAATCCCCAGTCTCATCTCAGACTGTATTTAAGACAGTTAAATAAAATAGAGTTTAGAAGCAGAGGCAAAGGAGAAAGGAAAGGGAAGCATTATCATCTAGAATCTAAACATCCATCTACTTCTGATGGGTAAATCCAATATAGTCAAGCTTTAATTTACTCTAATACTTGGTAAATGGGCTTGTCTGGTTAATTAAATTTTCTGGTAAACAAAGGCTCAAGGAAAATACTCTCTTGTTTTTGACCCGTTTTTACTGCAGACATTAACAAAATGTTACATTCCCACTTTTTTTTCTTTAAGTCTTTAGCCAAAGCATAACTGACACTTTCTTTGACCATTGAGAAATTTCTTTCTCAGCATCAGTTTTCATTAAACAATGCTATGTATGCAGGCAGAAGAAGAAAAGGAAACTTAGCTTCTTTACTAGTGAGCTGAGATTACCTGCCAGACTTGGTGCTCTTTATTTTTAATTTTTGGTTGTTATGGTAAAACCAGACAACATACTTATTTTTTGTTACTTAGATCTTTTCCCTTAAATTTAATTAGCAAAAAACATCTGCTTAATTGGGAGAATTCCAGTATACTGAATTCTAGTTGATCAGAGTTTTAGTGTAATCCCTAAAACAAATGAAAATAAAAGGCAAAAATAAAAGTAATTAAATATGCTAATTGTTCAAATAATCAGTCAAAATATTAAGTAAGCTTATATTTCAGACATATAATCAATCTCATATTAACATAAAGTATTGTAACTATTTACATTAAAGAATGTTGCCATCTTCTGCTATAATTTCTCAGTTTTTCAAATCTCATCTTTCACCGTAAGAATTTTAAAATATCCTTATTTGGAAAAGGACCTCATATGGCATGGTTGTGCTTCTAAGAAAACTAGAAACTAATAAAATGTCTTAAGGTAACAGCTGATTAACTGAAGAAAGGATAATATAAATATTACATAGGTAGATTAATATCAGGGAGGAATCATTTTGAACCTAGAGTAGACTAAAAATGTTTCCTGGAAGAGAAAAGATTGAAGTCAGGCCTTGGAGTATAGATTCTGTTTGTAAATAATCTGTCCACTACCTACTTCTGCTTCACTATATGAAGCCTTAGCTTATTTTACGATGCTCAGCTCCAACACAGATTCTCTGTGTGTTATTCCTTCAAGCCTATCATCTATCTTCTCACCTTTGATTTATACTACTTCCTAGAATAATTTCTTTTCACTTCTAAACTTGTATAAAATTCTTGCTTTCCAATGAAGTTCCTATCATACTGATTTTTGTTCACTCTTTTTTAATATCCTTTTTCCGTGATTGTAGTTATTTTCTCCACTCAGATGGTTTCCCATTGCCCATAACAAAAATTATCTATCTCCAGTTTACCTTTCTGGCTCTTAGGCATTCTCCCTATCAGCCAAACTTCATGACTCTCTATCCTGTTGCTCACATTTTAATCCTTTTGAGTGCAAGGCATGGGTTATGCCTACCTCTATATCATTAGTTCTTACACAATGTCTTACATTTGAGGAGGAGGAGATGAGGCAAAGAATAAAGGGAAAAACTATTGGTCAAAGAAAACTTCATTACTTATTATGGAAATGGTCAAGATGATATCTTCTAAAACAAAAACCAAAAAATGCACATTTTCAAATATTCTTTTTTTTAAACCCTTACCTTCCATTTTAGAATCAATACTGTGCATTGGTTCCAAGACAGGAGTGTTAAGGGTTAGGCAATGGAGGTGAAGCAACTTGTCCAGGGTCACACAGCTGGGAAGTGTCTGAGGTGAGATTTGAACTTAGGACCTCCCATCTCTAGCCCTGGCTCTCAATCCACTGAGCCACCCAGCTGCCTCCTTTCAAATATTGTTTAATCTTTCTGGTGAGAGATATTATCTCACCAGATTTCATCTAGCTACTTTTTTTCATTTATATACCTTAAAAATTCCTAGTTAACAGCTCAGGATTTCTTTCTAGCTACTTTTTTTTTCATTTATATACCTTAAAAATTCCTAGTTAATAGCTCAGGATTTCTTTCTACAGTGTTATACTTTTTTCATAAAGGTTTTGAACCTGCAAGGATTGAGACTTCTCCATGTTGCTGGATGAGTGCTTGAAAGATTTGAGGAGGAGATGTTCTACACTGAAAATTGTATCCCAAGGATACCTCTTTGGGGTAGGAGAGGGGCAGGTTGTGGAATGGCAGAATTAAGTGAGGAAGGCAATTTGAGTGAGAACAATTTTTTCCTACGAATGCACATCAGTAGCTGTTCAGCAACCTATAGTCTTAGAGAATTTTCTGGAATGTTAGAGGTTGAAACAGTGACTTAGAAGTCCAGAATCACACATTCGGTAGAGAACAGAGGCAGGTTTTTGACACAGACTTTCTGGTCTCAAAAGCTGACCTCTTTCTGATAAGCTCTACTCCTGCTTGCTTTACACTTGAAAGATGTTTAATAAATGCTGAGTTGAATGCTATCATTCATTTGGCACTCAGCATTTGCTTCCATTTTGTTGTCACATTAGACATAAGCTCAGTTTTCCAACTAGATTCAAATTCCCTTGGAGCAAGAATTTCTGTTGTATACCTTTTTCTATTACCAGTACTTAATACAGGACCTCATAGAGAGTGGGCTGTGGACTTTTTTGATTATTTATTTTTGAGATAGAAGAAAGGCACAAGCTATATACACAACAAATAGTGCAGGCTCTATTTTGTGACTCGAGTTAGAACAGTTTATTTGAACAAAGTAAGATAAAGGTAAAGTCAGAGTTACATGGGAAATGGAGATTAAACTAGAAGGATAAGTTGGATCAAGCTTATGCAAGGTTTTGAATGATATATTGCCAAATTGAAAAGTTGAAGGAAAAGTTCACAAGGCAAATGGATGCTTCTAAGGAAGTCTAAAGGAAGAACATAATCTCCTATTAAAGTAATGGCATAACTATGATCTTTTATATAAAATTAGAAGATTGAGGAATATATTTTCATTAAAAGCTTTTTCAGAAGGATTTATATTCTAGAGTTAACCTTGATAGTATGTCTTGGGCCAGCAGTGACTGGACTTGACACAATTGGATTATTTTAAGAGTTTGAGGAAGAGATATACTATATCAAATGCTGTCTTGCAATAAGGAAATCTACCAGGAGGATAGGTAGGGCATTTTGGTAGCATCAAGCTGCTGAAGAGGAAAGTCCAGAGAATAAAATAATCCCCACAACCTAAGCCAAGAAAACTGGATGCAGAGGACTCAGTCATGGTGAGAATCTGAACATTAATTCTATCATTATTATTAAGGTAGTGAATAGATTGATGTCTCTACACTAATTACAGGAGAAAGTAGTCATGTAGCAGCACACCTTCACACTTATTAGTGGGATCATATAGCAGCTAGGATTTATGTAATTGAAGGAAATCAGCTTTTTAAAATCTACTAACTTAGTATAGAATTCTTCCCAATTGGTAAAATAATAGTGTTTTCACTTTTGAGGACATGTATCAATTAATTGCAATGTGTCTTTTAAAAAAAGACAATGTGAACATCATTGAAGTAACACCCAAAAATATTTAGATAGTTCTTTGTGAATTTAAGAAAAGCATTGTTACTTTGGCAAAAATGGAGTACGTTGCAATAAAAAAAATCATGTTTAGTTTTGTTTGATGCTTTAAAAGAAGCCTGTGACATGTAGTTCTTTTAGTCTCCTAGCTTGAATAATGCACTTATGTGTACACAAGCACACACAATGTGAATTATCACCACCCTGTGACTTTAATCATGTACAAGTTTCATTTCTTAGTTTTAGAAAATATTTTCCCCTCTGCATGATTTTATTACAGATAAAACAATCTAGCCTTTAATGGCAAAGAAATGTATCTTGCTGAAATATTAAAATTCATATTACAAGTACCCTTCCACAAATACAAGGTTAAACAATATATCATTTGGAAAACTATTCTTAGTTTATGCTTCTCCCTCTTGTGAAGATGTGGGTATGTTCAAAGAAGGAAAAAGCCAGTGTGGTCCTTAATTGTCCCGTTTATATAAAAATGATGGCAAAAACTGCAGCAGGGCAACCAAAGATTCCTTAAGTTCTCTCTTTTTATTCAAGAAATTATGAAAATAAAGGACTGAAGAAATAAAAGAAGTCAAGGTTCATGATCTCGTTCTTAACATTGGTAATTCCTTTGTTTCTACCATATTTGAAATAAAGCCTTAGAAATATTTGGGTTTATTTTGGGAGAATTAACTTCAGTTCTGATGCCCTTGCTGCTCCCTATTCAGCTGCTTTGTTCTCTTTCTTGGCTTCATAGCCGAGAGAGGTCAAATCTTGGCTAAAAAGCTGAAAACAAAGCCAAAAAAGTACACATTTCCTTTTAACACTTGAAAACAATTTACCATGATCAACTAAATAATTAGATAGAGATAAGAAATTGTACCTCTCAGGGATTTTCCCTTAGCAGACAGCAGATTAATAAAAAATAATAATCTGGATAGTAAGCTGAGTACATTATTGATAAGAGAGGAAGTTGAATGAAATAGAAAGTAGACACTGAACCGGCACTGAGGAAACCTGAATTCTGGTCTTGGCTTGGCCCCATCTGCCAGTGTTCATTTGTAGAGTCAGTTAAAATCTTGGTGTCTCATATATAGAATAAAGAAGTTAAACTTGATCTCTAACATTCCTTTCAGGCCTCATATTTAATGATTATCTAAAGACAAGAGTAATCAAATGTACAAACAAAAAGAAGCTAGAGCAGGCACAAGGATGATTTTAGAGAGATATCTCAGAAACATCCATTTAAAAACTTTTATTATCCCCAATGCTAGAGGAATAGGCATCAATATTAGAGAAAAATTCTGATCAGCTAAAGAATGAATTAATGTTGTCCCAGGTGATCTTTCATTCTTTATCTTTCTTATTCTTTTAAGAACAATAAGTCACTGAAAAGACAATGATTTATGATTCTTTTTGAAAGTCCAAGGAGGACAAAATCCACTTTTTTGCTCTTTTATAACTAAGAGAACAGCAAATCAAAGACTTCTAGTCTAGGCTAGTAGACTTCTTTTTAACATTGTGGTAACATCGTGTAACATAAACCTAGGTTCAGGCAATCACCTCTGATAGCCATTGACTCTGTGACCTTGTGTAAGTCATTGATCCTCTCAGTGCCCTATGCCTGGTCTATAAGGTAAGGGTTATTCACGCATGCAGAAAACAAATAGCATGGCCCCATAGAGAATTGTAGAATTAGAAAGACAATTTTCTCTCAGTACCAATAAATCACTCCCTTCACCTTCTCAACTACTAGTTGACCCCTAAATCAACTTCTCCCTCTGGTAAACACACAAATCCAGGCAAATGGAGCAGCCATGCAGGCAAAATTCCTTATCTTTCTCTTTCACCCTTGCTGTTTCCCTACCACTTCCTCACCTTCTCTCCCAGGTCACCTAGAATTTGCCAGACCTTAAGTCTTGGTGGAGTAATTACTGAGTAACGAAAACTACTAGACCAGTGATGGGGAACCTTTTAGAGATGGAGAGCCAGGCCCCGCCAGCACCCCACCTCCCAGACCAAGTGCCATGTCCATGACCTCACCCCCCAATTTATGCCCCTCCCTCCAGGTTCACACTGCTTTCCCAGCCTTAATCCACCCAGGGGAAGGAGGAAATACTTCCATTGGACTGCTTGTCAGGGGGGTGAATGATATAGTCAGGTTTGGGGAGAGGGAGTGGCAAGGGGTGCAAGAACTCTACTTTGCTTCCCTCCAGTTATATGAGGTATGATTCTTTCATACCTAGCTTCTCTATAAAGTGGATATGGAGGGGACTTTGAAAATTTCACAAAGTTTACCTTCTTTTGCCAGTATTCAAAGAACCAGAAGCCATTTCAAATGCAATGCTTTATTGAAAAAGAAATAAAAAGCCAGGAAAAAAGCAAAAAAAAAAAAGGGGGCAGCTGGGTAGCTAAGTGGATTGAGAGCCAGGCCTAGAGACAGGAGGTCCTAGGTTCAAATCTGGCCTCAGACACTTCCCAGCTGTGTGACCCTGGGCAAGTCACTTGATCCCCATTGCCTACCCTTACCACTCTTCCACCTATAAGTCAATACAGAGAAGTTAAGGGTTTAAAATAAAAAAAGGGAAAAAAAGCCTCAGCTTACAAGAAAACCCCTTATTTATAAGAAAATATAACCACCCAGGTTAAATGATAACATCCTGACACATTCACCCCATCACATTCCAGCCTTCCTGAAGAGGGTATCCTCCAAATTAACCTTTTTAGCAAATGACCAAGGGTTGAAGCTAGGTTTAAATCTGGATGCAGGGCTGATTAGGAGATCACTACCTCTGACAAGCCACTATTGTGCTTTTGAGAGCTTCTAGCCCACCTGTTCTCTTGGGCAGATACCCTTTTGAATGAAAATTGAACAGGTTGGGTTAGTAAGAGGTGAGAGGATTAGGAATGCAAATTAAAGTAGCTCAAGGGTTGCTTGTGAAAGAAACTGGGGAAGGAGGTTATAGAACAGGGAAGAAGCTTTTAGCCTAACCTTGGGTTCATAAAATGTATTCCTAAATCACTAGACTATAGTTTTGAACATTTTTAAAGGAGAAACTCAAAAGATGTCCCCAAATCCCCAAAATACTTTGCATAGTAGAGACTTTGGTTGCTTCTGATAGTAAAGACACCAGTTGTTTCTGTCTCACTCAGGCCAAAGGTAATTAAGAGATCATTGTATTCTGAATGTGAGGGGGATCTGGTCCTGTAAGGGATGCTGTTTTGAAGAGACCTGCTTAATAAATCCTACTGGGGAGCCCAGCTGCACCTCCCTCCAGCTTTCTAGCTAGGAACTTGGGGGAACTCTGTGCTGCAGGGATGGGCACACTGGGTCCCTGGGGCATTAGATCTTTGGCATGAGAACCCATAGAGAGGTCTATGTGTATTATCTCTGGCACACATGCCATAGGTTCGCCATCACAGCACTAAACCATCTTCCCTTCATTTTCTGTGGGTCAGGGTGATTAATGTGCATTGAGCAGACATGGATGTGTTGTGATGTGAATCAGTTATTACATATTAAATTATATATTTTATTATATTTCTTCTCAAACCTGCCCCTCTTCCAATTTTCCCTATTACTATAAGAATAATATCATTTTCCTAGTCATTCAAGTTGTCATTCTTGACTTTATTCTTCTTTATCTCACATAAACAGTGTAAGGATCTATTAAGTATTATACCAGTAAATTTGTCTTGTATCTTGTCATGTATACTTTCACAACATTTCTCCTATCTATCCTCTATACTACCACCCTCATTCATCTCTTGCCTGGAAAATAGCAATAATTTTCTAAATAGGTTCCTTCCTCAAGTCTTCCTCCCCTTTAATTTATTCTCTACACATCAACCAAAGTGATTTTTTTCCATTGAAGCAGAGAAAATATTTTATCACTACTATATATTATATCCAGTGGCTCCCTTCAATATGCTAAAGTCTAATATTATTTCATATTTATTTCACCTTTTAAAAATTCCTGGTTTTGTATATTTCATTTTATATATATGTATATATAATTATTAGTAGAGAAGAACACCTACATGGTTTATAAATAAGCAAATATGTATTATTTATTTAGGCATTTATTCACAACTTTTTTTGACACCTAAGAGTATACTGTATCAAATACATTTGAAGACCACTATCCTAATCATTTCTCTAAAGACCACAACTTACAAAAAGTTGTGGATGTGAAGTGGTAGAAGGAGTTCTCTCATTTGTGAGTTTCCTATGCAAATAAAATAACAGGTCCATTTTCTTCCCCATCCTGGTTTCTATACATTAACATTAAACTAGTAAGACTAGTCCAGTCCAGTTAGAATGAATATTCACATTGATTATTAGTTGAAGGTGTGGAAATGTCAACTAGTTAAGAGTCAGATAGTGAATATTTTATACTGTGTTATAAATACCTTTTTGGATTTTTTTTTGCCTGTTGAACAACTATCAGATGATGTGAACAGGATAATTAGAACCAGTCACTTGCTAAGAATAAAACTCTTCCTGGCTTATATGGGAATGACCATTTAACATCAAACATAGAAAACTGGAACTAAGTTGTATGGGATATGTACATGACTGTGGAATTTTTTTCACCTGGCAGTAGGTGTCCTCTTATTCTAGCAGGGAATCTGGATTCAAAATATAGAATTGAGTTCATCTTTTTAAGTCTTTAAGCAGCTCTACAAAGTTCAAATCACTGAACAACCAATTTTTACTATTCTAAAAAATTATTTGCCAGGTTTCAATATATTTTCTTAGTGCCATAGGAATACTGCCTTAGTTACTTTAAAAAAGCATTGCTATCAGGCTTGGAATGCATTTTTTTTTCAAGATAGAGTTGGATCTAGCAAAGAGGAATGAAAGGAAGATACACAACTTTCTACAGGTCTTCTTCTTTTTCCCTCTCCTATACCCTCCATGTCTGTAGCAACACTAGCCCCACTAATGGTATTAGAGGGAGTTTATCATAAGCTCCATTTTATCTCCTTATCATTTCCCAGAGGTTCCATTCTGCTTCTATGAAATGCTTATGAGACCATAAAATTTTTAGAAAGGGAAAGAAATTTAGGATCATGAAGTTCAGCTACCTAATTATATTAATGAAGAAAGTCAGACTCAAATCATTTGTGATTTGCTCCAGATAATATGAAGCTAGTTAGTGGCAGAGTTAATACTAATATAGTAAACAAAGCAGATATTCTGAATTCAAATTCACAATTCATTGCACTATACTACTCTGAAGTCTCTGGGTTTTCCACTGAAGCATAAGATGGGTTTTACTTTAGAATTGTTTTGGTGCCCCCCAAATGCCACCATCATTATATATGTAACCCTTTGTCATTCTCTACAACATTCAAGTGAAAAAAAAGTGTGATGGAGAACAAATAACACATAGGAGAGAGACCTTTTGCTTCTTTTCTATTTCTCATTGTTATCTGTAAAACTCTTAGAAATTTCAAAAGAATGATGTGCTCATTTCAGCTACAGGAGAACATGAAAGGAACTGGGATTGTTCTCAATTCTACAGTGTGCAATAGAAGAAGACAAACACTGGTCAGATGTCTGAGTTGTTAGTAGAAAAGGAAGCAACAATTTGTAAGACCCTCAAAAGGAAAGGGATGACAGTCAGCCGGAGCCAAAAGGAGTTCTTGGAGGAAATACAGCATGAAATCTTAGATTATTACCTCCCTCGAGCATGCTATACCATTGCCTCTCCTTCTGAACCCCTTTCAGCTACCATCCCAATCAATTTTTCATCTTCTATGCCTCAGGCAAATCCTTGTTGGAGTTTCTGTCCTAGACCAATAGCTAGAAGTTGGAGAAATCTGATGTATCAGGTGGTGGTGACATGAAAAGGCCAGAGTTACATGGGGTGGGAAATATGATCTAGGTACCTGAGCTTGTAAATTTCCTTTAGTTATAAAATATCTGCATTTGTTAAACAAATTTAAAAGAGTGAAATCCATACTCCAATGGATAAATGTCAAAGAATATAAATTGATATTTCTCAGAGAAGATACAATTGATAAATAACCTATTTTTAAAAATATCTAATAAACAGAAAATATAAATGAAAATAACTTTGAGATATCAATTTATATCCATTACATTGGAAAAGATAGTTAAGAAAGTAATAAACTTCAGAGTTGGTGGGATTGTAGGGAAATAGGCATAATATTTAGCATTGACAGTTGCTGGTAGGCTAGAAATTGATTTAATCTTTTCAGGTAAGCATATCAGAAGTTACCCAACTTTTCATACTCTTTCACAAAGTGAGCTCACTATTAGGATTATGCTTTAAGAATGTTACTGAAAGAAGAATACAAAAAGAAAAATTAACTCTATAAAACTATACATGTCATCATTCATAAAAGATTATAGACTATTCATATATTTAATGATTAGAACATATTTAACAAACTGTGGCATGTGAACAGATGAACAGAATGAAATGTGATTATGTTTTAGTAAATAGGAATGTGAAGACTAAAATGGGACACTGAGATTTATATGAAGAGAGATGATAGAATTAGAAGAATAATTGAGTACAATTAAGTAATCATAGCATTAACAACAGTATTCCCTTTCTCCTAAAAAAAAGAAAACGATCTAAATGAAAAATAAAAAAAATGACATGGTGCAATTATTTTGCTAAAGT
The DNA here is from genome assembly GCF_016433145.1 of Gracilinanus agilis. Classification (NCBI taxonomy): domain Eukaryota; kingdom Metazoa; phylum Chordata; class Mammalia; order Didelphimorphia; family Didelphidae; genus Gracilinanus; species Gracilinanus agilis. Next base: position 549,227,806 of record NC_058132.1, on the reverse strand, counting down.
TGATTTTACTTAAATGGCAACTGTTCATATTTTCAGGGATGATCATAATTGTGAATATGTGTCTTTTGTGATGGTTGCTCTGTGTGTGTGTGTGTGTGTGTGTGTGTATGCCTCCCCACCTCTATACACATGCACACACATATAAACAGGGTGCTCCTATAAGATATTGTCATTTGTAAGTTCCAAAATTTACTTTGTATTCACTAGAGGTATGGTTTCCTGTTCATTTTTTTTCACATTTCCCTCCCCCCCCTCAACCCACTGGATATTTTAAAGAACTCTATTCTGATTGCTTAGAAGGTATGGTTTATCTCGACAATGTGGCACAACTTGCATAAGCCCTAAACAATCAAATGACCATTAAACTGATTTCATTAAACATATTATGAAATGGCATAAATTTCAAGATAGTTTATGAATAAGTATTGCTTATGAAAGTATTTTTACATAATAAACAAAATAAATATAAATAAAATTTGAGATGTATCAGAATTTATAGCATCTCCAATGTGTAGAAAATTTATGGATTTCCATATATTTTAAGTCCATCCAGCATTTCCTATAAATTCCTATTTGTTTTTGTTCAAGTAGTATAGCCAAATGGAACAAGATGAAGAGAATTTAAGTTCCCCTCTGGTGTTTAAATTTGTGAGGATGTTGTAGGCAATTTGATTCAGTCTGACAGTTTCTGGGAATTGAATTCACAAATGGTTTTGACTGTATAAATCAGCCTAATTGTAATGCCCATTTCATGGAGAGGAAATAAGAATGAGTTAACCAAGTAAGAGTAGAATTCCATTTTCTTTGAGTTTTGATCTTTTTTCTATTCCTGTATGACCTAATTCAAAATGATTGTGAAAGTTTTATTATAGATATAGAATATTATTTCATATATTATATATTATTGAGCAAATATATGTATATATAATAAAAAACAAGTTGTTTCAGAGAAATTAAAGTGGAAAAATAATTTTGAAAATTTAAGGTTTTTCCTTGTATGGTTATAATTTTGGTTTTAGATTCTACAACTCAAGATGTACCCAAGATGTCAACAATTGTCAAGGTAAGGCAAACATATTCTATGCAAAGCCTCTGTGCATATTACAATCTAAAATATGTATCGTCAACATTTTATTTCTAATTTTGCTAATCTTTTGAAATCTGGGATGTCTGTAAATATGATATCTCAAATAATCTAGGTTGATACAGTGCATGAAATCTCATGCTATTCCTTAAGATTCTAGTTTTAACTTTAGTTTTTACATTCTCAAATTAATCCTGAAACTTTACTTTTAATTCAACAAGTTAATTTAATTCTATAGTTACAGTTATATGCAAATCATTGTTCTAGGCACTGAATATTTGAAGCCAAAAATGTATCGGTCCTTTCTCTCAGGGTACTTACAATCTTGGGGCTAGATGAATACAAAGCATATCATTAGTAATTTTAAGAGAAAATTCTTATAACTAGGGGAAGAAGAGAAGTGTGATAAAGGATGAAGAAATTTAGGTATGCTATGAAGAGGCTAGGAAGATTTCTAGGAGTGGAAATGAGAAGAGATGCTTTCCACAAATGGGAGATCACCTGTGAATGGAGGAGGCAGTAGATTGAATATTGGAATAGCTAACAAGCTAGTTAGACTAGAAAGAGAAGTCTAACAAAATAAGAATTGAAAGGTAGCTGGGAACCAAATCACGGAGTGCTTTAAATGCCAGAGTAGTTTGTAGTTTAGTTTAGAAACAATAGGTGGGCCATTGAAGATTTAGTTGAGAGGAAGGGGAACGCTTTAGGTCAGTGTTTTTAGGACAATCTCTCTAGCAGCTGTTTGGAATATGGATTAAAGAGTGAGAGATGAGAGTCAGGGAGACAAATTAGTTGCTTATAGCCATAGTCCCATAAAATTGTGATGAAGACCTGGACAAAGAGACTTTATGAGTGGGTGTGAGGGATGCCGAGGGAGTAGAATTCAGAGAATTTGGCAATGATTTCAAATGAGATGAAGAAAATAAAAAGTCAATCAAGGATGTCTCCAAATTTATGAACCTCGGTTACTTGAAAGATAGCAGTGCTCTCAACCAATACTGGAAAGTTTAGAGAAATGACCTGTTTTGTGATCTATTTTATGACTTTTAAATGGCAAGATGCTAGTGGAAAAGGCAAAGTGATTATCTTTAAAACCTGAAATAGATTAAATAGTCTGTATTTACATTTATCACACTGAAAAAAAATTGTTCATTGTGAAACAAGATGTTAACTGCTAAAAAACCTGGAATGGAGACCATATGTTCAATTCAGGAATTGAGTAGGTAGAAGAGAGCAATAATTGAAGTAAAAAAAAATGAGAAAGCTATAAAAGGATCTAGATTATTAAAGTTCTTATAAAAAGGTGATGGAAAGATACAAAAAAATCACGACAATTATAAAGCAATAGATAGCTGAATCACAACACCATCCTTATATTTCCTGTAATATTATAGAATGTTTGCAATTATATTTTTGAGTTCTCCACTAGTCATCTGCGAAGGTAAGAAATGAACTTGAAATTGTAAATATATCAAGATATACATGTATGAGATACATATATAAATGTGTATAAAATATAAAAATATTTTATCTCTGTGCATTCCTATTAGAAAAGTGGAACTAGGATTAACTCAGGGAAAAAAAAGTTAGTGAATAGATTGACTCATGTCGTGGGAATATTTAATTATTCTGTATCTTTAGAGATATAACTTGGCAGAGTATGTATCATTCATTCCCTGTCATATATTTCCATTTCCCATTCCTGTTTCTAGTCCCAGCTAATAAATCTCTAGAATCTTGGAGGATATGCTTTTTCTTTTGAGGAGGTAGACCAAGTATTTACTTCTTTATCCTATGAGGATCAGTTTATATTCTTTATTATAATATACAACATATTGAATGAACCGTCAAGAGACGTGGGAGTCACTGTGATCAGAAACAGAGGCAATTACAGGGAAATTACAATACTTATTAAACTGGAATAAACCTAGAGACTGTGTTAAAACATTTTAGGTTAAAGATTTTTTTTTCCTTTGGGCCTCTCAAATTCTTCACCTCTCTCTCTCTCTAGACTTTACATGTAAGTTACTGTTTATTCCCTTTAGTCCTCTTGTATTCTGTAACCACAGAGAGGAAGCTTTTGTCCTTATTGTGTTTTCCTGGCTGTTTACCCCTGCAGCAGAAACCTTTCAAAATTCTCCTAGAGCTGCTGGTACCTTTTGAAAAGGCATCCCATGAGCTTTAGAGGGCATTTTTTTTCCCTTTGAAGAATTTGAAGCTTGAATGGTTGGAAAACCTTTAATTTTTGTTGTTGTTGTTGTTGTCAATCCATTTGTTTGAATAGTTATGGGTTTTCAGACAATTCTTTTACACATAGTTAAGGGCTATCAGGGATATAAGGTGTAGAAGGGATTTCACAATTTATTCATAACTCATCAGGGAATTCCCACCCATGTTGGGGAATCTCTATTTGCTGTAGAGCAAATTTTTCTCAATAGGGTTCTTGGGAAAGATGGAAGACAAGAACAATTACTAAAATATTTATGAAGTTTTGTGACTTTTCGTTTTTAAGTCACAGTCTTAGAAACTTAGTTGTTTGATTTCTGATTCCTTATTTGGCCTTATATATAGCCTGATGTGTAACATTGCTGTCATTTAGACATCACTGTGTGTCTTCAAATATAAGTCTTGGAAAACATAGAATGTCCACCCTAACTCGAAAGAATGAACAGGTATTATTGAAAATCACTTCAATAATTAAGAAAAAGAAAGCACAGAAATTTTAATATCATCTAGAATTTGGTTCCCAATCTATGGGACACAGATCCTAGTTGTGGAGGATTATGGGGTTGTTGTGAGGGCTGCCAATTTGTTTCAGTATTTGAAACTTTTACAGAAAGTTTCAGACAAGTTAGTGATGATAATAAGTATTTATAGTGGGTACATTTTAACTCTCTCAGGGGAAGGCATAAGACACAATTTAAGACCCTTTTGGATTAGGACCTGCAACAACAGGGATGAGAGAAGTGGTGCTCGTGATAAAGAATACAGCCGGGTCTTAAGAGGCAAGTCATGATGGTCTTCAGGCCATAGCAGGAGGAAGAAAAGAGTCAAAGATAGTCTGTAAGAATCTATCTGACTTGGCTCACCTGGATTACATAAAAAATCTCATCACTCCTCCTAATGGATAGGTGGAAATGCCTGGGATTTTCATTGCCTCCATAACAGGATAGGACAGAATGAGGCCAAGGGATACAGATTTTATTGGGAAAGGTAGATTCTCACTCAGACACATCTAATTGACTCCCCCATATCTGATGTCATACGTAGGGGTAGGAAAGTCTAGGGATTGCTCCTCATCCTACCACAGGACAGGGGAGAGCAACACTGAGAGTTTCCAGAGGTTCCCAGAAAAGAGCAAAAGAGGGTTGTCAAAGAAGGCACAAGCAAGTGAATTTTTCACGTTTCAGGGATACTCCAGAAAACAGGCTTTGGAGTATTTTCGGGCTCCCACATTCCACCTCTTCAAGGACTATCCATGTCTGACAAGTACAAAGATATATAATTCAGCACACTGAACTTCATTGCCAACAGGACAGTATTCAACTTAATCCTACAACAATAGTGTAGGGCAAGGAAAAAAAACATGCTTTAAATATAATATTGCCCTTGATTCTTGGGAATATTAGGTTCAATGGTTATGACCTTCTTCCCTTAAATGGTTATAGAAGCATCAAGAATTTGTTTTATGAATTTTATCTTTTCTGTAGAATGTTTCCTTGTTTCTACTCATTCTCTAATCTGCCTCTCAATTGTGCATTCAGATTGAGTGATATAAGGCCTGAAAATAGCCTGACTCAATTTATAAATACCCTCATGGATATAGGGCCCCTGTCCCTGAAACACCCCTAGGTCATCATTCTTGGTCAGCACTATCACTCGCTACCTCTCCATTTAGAGCCACTTCACCTAAGCAGCTGTAAATTTCTGTAGACTGAGTTTTACCAGGCCTAATTTCCATGAATTCTACTTTATTGTCAGGCTAAGCAATATGGGGCTTTTTCAGAAAAAAATCTTGTGAATGATCCCCTAAACCTTTCCAGTGTCCCAATTAAAACACCTGAATCTAATTCAGAATTTAAATATGCTCCTTTAGGATCATCCATTTTTGAGAGCTCCATTATGTTATCAGTAAGCACTAAGGAAGTAGACTGCTGACAATTTCCCCTCTTTGATGGGTTGCTGATGTCTGTCCACTGCATTGATAACAATTCTTAGCATCAATTTAGTCTTCTAATGGAGTAAATCTACTAAAATAGAAGTGTTCAGTACAATGTATGGAACCAAGGTCTAAGAAGCATCACAAACAAAATAGATTTTACCCCAGATCACTGGCTGGCAGACACAAGGAATCTATCTCCCATAAACAGTTCTTCAGACTAGGGCTGGGAACACATCAACAAAAATATCAAACACTAATGTTTAATCAGTCCCAATAGGGCATGCTACATGTATTTCTCAGACAATTTAGCACCAGGACAGCTGGTATGAAACCACCAGAAAAGAGTACTGTTAACTTTATTTCCCCAAACTACTTTAATGTGTGTGAGATTTCTCCCCATTTAAGAAGGAACACTAAGCAAGACTCTCTACTGCCTCATGCTTTTTGCTTTGTTCTACAGTTCAACTGCTTTTACTGGCCTATATCACTGTTGTAAAATTCTAGAGTACATTTCAAGGAAGATTCCAAATCTAAAATTCACAGTTCTTTCCATAGTTACATATAAGCTGTGGCAAAGCAGGATATTTTTGAAAGGAAGAATCCTTCAAATCAGATTGTGAACCCTTAAATCATAATTGAGATTTAAATTTTCCTTTTCTATTAGCTTTGGTAAAGACTTGGCTTCAAAAGGCCTAGCCCTACTTTCTATAAGGGGAGAAAAATAACGTGAGACATAAAAGAATCTTTATCTTAACTGCTAGGAAGCCCACAGCTGGGTATTGGTTTCTAGTTCACTTTTGGCTGCTTACTCTAAGGAGAACAGTTCTTGACTCCATTCTCCCACTATCCAAATAATCATGCCTTCCCCCCATTTCCAACCAACTCTGGATCAAAGGGGACAAGAAGAAATAAGATAGGACAGCTTCAAAGGGGCTTGAATTTTAAATCTGAACAAATCTTTACTACTCATAATAAAAATCCAGAGACAGACCATTAGAAATTCACCTGATTTCTGATAGCATTTGAGAGCTTTGGGGGTAAGATTGGGAATAGGAGACTTTGGAGGTAGGGGCTGTGTAGACAGATGGAGTGCTACCCATAGGGGTGGAAGAGTTTTGGTATAGTCCAATTCTTGACATATAGTGTAAGTAATCTTGAAAACTTAACTGTAAAACAGTTGTATGAGAAACACACCCAAGTTTGTAACAGGGTCTCTTCCCAAGAATGGGACCCTCAAACTCTGATGGAATCCAGAAGTAAGAAAATAATTTTATTTTAAGAAGGAGAGGTTTATAGTGATATGTCCTAATAACTGTTTGAATAGTCTGGAGTTTATGGTGATATGTCCTAATAACTGTTTGAATAGTCTGGAGTTTATGGTGATATGGCCTAATAACTGGTGGGATATTTTGGAGGTTAACCAGGTAGCCTAAGGGCTGATGGATAAGCCCAGGGCAAAGCAGAGTAGCCTTTTTGGAGCTGAAGGAATAAGAGCTCTCCAGATGTGGAGTAGCAGCTTCAAGTATGAAGTACCAGCTCCTCCCTCTATGGATCAGGGTTGCCATATTTATTTGGATCTGGGGGCTAGTCATCATTCATTCCAGAGAAATCTTTACCTTTCCAGAAAAGACTTAAAATAGACATGGCTAAATTCAGGTGGAGGTGTGTTTTGGGGTTTGACATATACATCATAGGGAATAAAGAGTATGCACAGATTTGGGGAATCTTTCTAGAATAGCAGAGTCCCTAGTACACACGTTCCATGTTCCCCCATTGCCTACCTTGTCATCATTTGTCAATACGGGAGAGGTCTCACTACCCTTCTGGAATGAGAATGGGGGGGGGCAGTGATGCAGTACATTGGAAGACCACTATAAGTAATTATTTATATCTTACAATTCTGAACTAAATATAGAATGATATGAGTAATTAATAAAACACATCAGGCACAAAGCTGATGCCCAGTATAGAACATTACAGATCCAGTACAGAATGGTTAACTGATAAATTTACAATTTATGTTTGACTAATGCTGAAACTATAGGTTTCGCAGTTGTTATTTAACCAGTACTAGCTGGTGAGAAATACAAGATTTCAGAGTATGATAGTCCTTGTTCTAATTACTGTCCACTGCCCATCTCCATCAAAATAAAGGGAGAGGGGACATTTCTTTATGTTTTACAATAGCAACTCCATAGTCAATTATTGCACTTTAGTTTGGAAAGCCTCCTGAAACTATTGAAGGCTGAACTATTCCCCAGTGGACTATGAGATAGATCTGGAGGCATTTCCTATTATGTAGCTCATCTGAAAAAGGCCATCCTGGGAAGCTCAACCTCATTCTTTTCTCCCAGGAGAAGTAAAGAGAAATTAGAAAGAGACAGACAGGTAAGAAAACCTAAGAGAGAAAAGGAGAGAGAAGAAAAGGGAGAAAGAAGCAAAGTGGGAAGAGAGGGAAGAGTGAGAATCCTATTACCCTGAGAAATTGTGTCAAATTGCTCCTGGGGCCGAGAGGTGGAAGTAGATTGTAAATCCACGTGTATATTAAGAACTGTCGCTTTGATCCTCCTTTTTTAGCAGAAAAAATTGCCACATCAATGCAATTGCTATTGCATAAGAGTCCACAAAAATTTTGATATTCAAAAAGAAAGGAAGGAAAGGAAGGAGGAAGAACAGGAAGGAAGAAGATAGGAAGGGAGGAATGTAAAGGGGGAAGTCCTGTATAAGGTTAAGATAGCATAGTGAAAAATTCTAGCCAAACTTCTAAGCTAACACAACCTAAAAATGAAAAGCAAATGTGTGAAATAAAACCCACCCACATAAAAAGGCAAAATAAAGAAAAGAAATTCCTGAAAACTACCTCACACCGAAAGGAAAAAAAAAAAAGGAAAGGAAAGGGGCACTGAGGCTAGAAGGCTTCAATTCTGTTTTTAGCCTTCTGATTAGATACCTTGTTCCAGACACACATTTAAGATGGAAGGCTTTGACATTTCTTGCTCCTCAATTATCCGAATCTAGAATTCACAATATGAGTTAAAAACTCTTATGCTGATATAGATATAGCTCCCATTTTACTGGCTACCCTAATCCAGACCAAGTGCTGAGGACCACTATGGTGGTAATCATTCCACTATTCATATCCTAGTTTCTATGATGAGAGATATGCCTGGCAGTGACTTTAGCACTTGCAGAAACAAAAGATGTTCAGAAGTAACAGCAGGTGGTTTTATCAGTCATTCCAAACACAGTTATCTCTTAGTATCAATTGAACAATTCCATGGTGGAAGGAGACACAGGGGATAGAAATAGCAAGGAGCTGTAATTGAGAAAGAGTAGAATATCTTACATAATGAATCCATGGTTAGAAGAATCCCAGGATAAACTATAGAGGAAGAAAACAATTCTTCAGGAACTATAACCATAAACCCAGAAAAGAAAATGCTTTGGAGCCCAAGAATGATGGGAAGACCTATCGAGATAAATAAATGAAGTGATAAGAAGTAAAATTATATTTCTTTTTATGGAAAAACTGGAAATGAAAATAAACATTTTAGATCGATGACTAGAAAAAACCAATAGTTAAGCTCTATTTAGAGTGATGGAAGGAAGATTGAAAGACTAATTCAGCAATGTAAAACTCCTAAATGAATGAACAATTACAACTATGAAGAAAGCGTTTCCTAGAATGTAGATGCAGAAGAAACAGATTGCTATTCCATAGAAAAAAAACTTTGTATAAACTCATCCAGAGTGAAATAGACAGAACTAATGGGACAACAAGAATTATAATCACAAACCAATAATGAAAAATAAAATGAAAAGTTTCTAAATTCAGCTCAATAGGATTACTGATGATGAGACATATACCTTCTCATCCTATTAGAAATTACATGTACAGAATAAGGGCACTCTGGGATATGACCAATGTACTAATTTGTTTTGCTTAAAAAATGCTGCTTCTTGTAACAACTAATGTTTTGGGAGGGTATTTTGAAAATATATATTAGGAAATGACAACAAAATTAAAATATTTTAAAGAACACTAAATAAAAATGAAAAAGATGGGGCCCATTCTTATTTATTTATGGTTTTATTGTACAATTATATGGAACAGTATAAGTTGTGAAATATAATTTACTTCATCATTTTTGCATTTTGAATATAAGACATAAAATATTGTTTTTGAAGTTGAGCCCATAGTTTGATTTTCATTTTAGAATAAAATTATATTCAACATCTGTTTTTATATATTGGATTTTAAGGCTTCAATCCTTCTTAAAATTGCATTTTTTTAAAAAGAATTCTAATGATGGTAACGAATAATTATATCTCTTCCCCTTAAAATGACTGATTTTTAAATTTTAAATAATTCCCTTGGTAATGAAAATACTGGGCTCAATTTCCTTTATGTGACAGAAATGTCTTGGGATAAAATACATTGTAGAGAGTTGTTTGGACCCTGAACTTCTTACTGTTTGTAACTTGTTAATTTGGAGATGGCTCCTAGGAAAGTATAAGTATGTGTTAGAATGAAATTAAACATATAACTATAAGAGTGATGTTATGTGAACCAAACCAAAGTATTGTATTGTACACCCTCTCTTTATGAATTAAGATTGATCTTGCCTACTTGTCTGGGAACTGCATCTCTCCTATCTCTCTAGAAGAAAGCTAAGTCTGCATTCTATCAATGGCCTCTGTTTATTTGAGTGACTAAAAGGGGTAATCTTGATATCAAGACCCTCCAGATTTTCACTTCACTGCACATAGTGCTGAACATAGTGCATTTCTAAATTATAAATATTTGGGTTAGTATATTTTTTAATTTATTGTACCTTTTTCTGATGCCCATTTCTAGGAGACTGTATACTTTTGAGAGTAAGGATACTTTTCCTTTTTGTTTGTTTTATTACTAGAACTTAGCACAATGCCTTGAACATAGTAGTGACTTAAAAATTCCTGTTAATCTGAACATATGCCCCTATTTTTGTAAGTAATCTGACAAAGTTTTTCCAATAATCTTGTGGGCAAGAGAACAAGTCTACTGATTCCTAAACTTACAACTAATGATTCCCAACCACAAAGCTGTGACACACATAAGTTTTTTCAGCATGTCTACAAACCCAAGAAATAACACACCTCAAATTTTCATGTATTTTTTCAATTTTAATTAGGACTTGGGATTAACAAAATACAATTTCATTTAAATATGGTACTGAATTTATGAGTTTTTTATTATGATTTTTCAAAACTTTCAATTAATTGATCTAAATAGGATCACAAGATAAGAGATGTGGACTTAGAATGGACTGACTGCACAGGCTTTTCCTATTCTAGTCAGATAAAGTGCTTGAAGTCTAAGGGATTTAGTGACTTTCTCAAGTAAATATCAGAAGTACAATTTGAATCCAGGTCTTTTATCTTTGCAAATACATTATCATGTCAGAGTTCTTCATACTTGAAATGTCTGGGAAACTTTGGGGTGATTAGGTGGATTAATAGCAAATTATTAATTTAAATTAATTAAAGATTAATGATTTCCCTTATGTACAAATCCAACCATGTCACTCCACTGTAAAGGATCAATAAATGTTCACCATTTTTATCTTAAAACCTTTCACAGTCTGGCCCTAACTTGCTATTGCAGCTCTATTATATATCACTCTCTTTGAAATATTTTAATCTGACCAAACCGACTCTGTCTCATATATAGTGCTTTATTTCCTATCTACCTGCTCATAATTCCATATAACTGGACTTTTTTTCCTCCTCACTTCTACCTTATAAAATCCAAATTTTCCTCAAGCTTCATTTCAAGCAACCTTTTCTACATGAAGATTTTTCTGATTCCCTTAACTGCCTTTGAATTCCCTTTCAAACTCCCATCTAACTAATTATCTTGTATTAACTTTGTTTTTATTCTATAGAGAGATCTGGCTCAACCACACATTATCTTTAATGACATCTCCATGTGTGGAGATGTGGAGTAACCAGCTTCCTACTACTGAGAAAGCTATGATAATGTGAACTGGAAGTGCTTTGGAAAAACTAGAGCAGGTATAAACATCCTGTTCTAGTCATTCACCTGGTGAAGAGGATCTTTGATGGACTGAGGAATCATTCAGAAAAAATCCTGTATTCATGGTAGAGTCAAATGCTCAGTGAACAAAATGAGCCAATGACCTTGTGAGTTTGAAAGATCCAAAGGGCTTCTCAGCACTTATCATTTCATAATCTATATTTCACTGCCTGCTCAGCAGCATCATCCTGAAGAGCAGAGAATGACTTCTAGGCATGACTTTCAGGAACCCTAGCCTAAAGGGTAGCTGAGGAGCATCATCCAGTAGTTATATAGCATTTAGACATGAACTTGGTAGGATCAATGCTGTGCAGGAACTGAGAAAAGTTTTAAACCTACTATCTGAGAGGCTATATGGAGATCATGAACAAAGTATATATTAAAATTAATGTGATAGTAAAATAAATAAGCAAATATATATATGTATATATATATATATGTATACACACACACACACACATATATATAGAGAGAGAGACAGAGACAGAGACAGAGACAGAGACAGAGAGGAGAGAGTATGTATCAGAGCTGTTGGGGAAGGGTAGCTATTTGTTCTTGATATGTTGTTAAAGTAAATATACCTTTGCAAACATTCATCTGATGTTAATTTACTTTCAAAAACTAGGAAAACATAAAATTTATCAGGAGGAAAAAAGTTACAAATCTGAAAGGAAGAAATAAAAAACATGGGAAAAGAATAAAGAATACTTTACAATGCCAGGATTCAAACTATGCTTCAGAGTAGTAAACATCAAACATAGTGGGTACTAGCTAAAACATAGGAAAAATGATCATTGGAAAATATTGAGGAAAGAGACTCAAAAGCATTTGTACATAGCACAGTGTTAGATGAAACCCAAGACTCCAACTATCACAGATAGAATTCATTTCTCAACAATGAAAAAAAAAACTGTTAGGAAAGCTGGGAAGCAATCTGGAAGAAATTAGGTTTAGATCAACACTTTTACATAGAGTGCCACAATAATATTAAAATGGATATATGCTTTAAAAGGTTATACAATTAATAACATACAGAATCAGTTGAAAGACATATCCTTTCAATAGGGTAAAGGGGAAGAGTATCTGAATCAGCCATGGTATAGATAAAATCACAGGATATCAAATGGTTTAGATTTTATAAAATTGAAAGACTTTTGCACTTAAGAAAAAAATAATTTAGAACTAGAAGGGAAACAGTCAACAGGAAAAAATATATAAAAAAGTCTGACCAAAGGTCTTATAGTCAGTACTACTTCTGTTAGTGATCTCATCAATTCTCATGGATTTAATTATTATCTTTAAGCTGATAATTTTCAAATATCCCTTTGTTTCCGCATCCCCTTTGTTGACTTCTCATCTTGCATTCCATCTGTTTTTCAGACATCTCAAACTCTATGTCCAATACACATCTGAAACTCAACATGCCCAAAAAACCCCTCATCTTTTCCTCTAAATTCTCCCCACCTCCTATCTTCCCTATTAATATAGAGGGCAACACCATCCTCCCCAAAGCTGAGGCTTGTAATCTAGGAGTCATCTTGGGATCCTCACTGCCTCTTACCCCTTATATTTAAGCTGTTGTGAATTCCTGCCAATTTTGCCTTCGCAATATCTGTTGAATATGAAAACCTTCTCTCTTCTGACACTTCCACCATTCTGGTATAGGCTTTCATCACCTCATTATGGCAAGAGCCTGATAGTGGGTCTGCCTGCTTCAAGTGTCTCCTATTCCCTCCATTCAGCCATTAAAGTGATATTTCTAAAACACAGGTCCAATCATGATACTCTCTGACTTGATAAACTTCAGTGGCTTCTATTACCTCCAGGAGCAAACAAAAAATGTTCTGTTTGGCATTTAAAATTATACCTTACTCCCCTACATTTATCCTTTGTGCCAGGGATACTGGCTTCCTGGCTGTTCTACTAACAAGATATGTCACCTCTCTGCTCCAGGAATTTTCTCTACCTGTCCCTCATTTGTTGAATACCCTCTCTTCTCAGCTTTTAACTATTGACTTTCCTGGCTTCCTTTAATTCCCAGATAAATCCCACCTTCTAAAATAAGCCTTTCTCAATCCCTTTTACCTTTTCTCTGTCAATTATTTCCTATCTATCTCTCTCTTTCTCTCTCTCTCTCTCTCTCTCTCTCTCTCTCTCTCTATATA